>NW_010177244.1:0-647 GCF_000695765.1 Mesitornis unicolor
TATTCTGTGATTATGTGCGATTCTGTGAACTCTAGTCAGCCTTAACCTATCAAAATTGAGCGTTGAAAGATCATTTAAAACAACCTGGATACATGTGGAAGCTCAATATTTGGATACCACATGAGTTCAAAGACATTTGTCTCACTAGGTATGTTGATATCTGCAATTCTTTCTTGAAATGTGAAGAAAATGATCGATGTCTGAAATGTATGGTAAAAGGTGACAAAAAATGACTGAATGAAAAAGATCATGGAGCAAATGTAATGAACCAGCTCAAAGCACTTCAAAAGCTGATATTCAGCAAAGCAAGGTTATGCTGTCAGTCTGGTGTGTTCTGCATTGCTTCCGAGGAAACAAACCATTAATGTGGATGTGTACTGTAGTCACCTGGATAACTTAAGTGATGCCATCAAACAGAAGTGTTCAGAATTGGTGAACTGCAAAGGTGGTGTGTTTCTCCGTGATAATGCTAGACCACATACAAGTCTAAAATTGTTACAGCTTGTATTGAATTTTCTGTGAGGGTTTTTTGGTTGTGTCTTTGGTAACTGGGGAAGGGCTATGGAGATGGCCCTTTAAGAAGCTACCTGAAAAGCTCCCCCTTTTCCTTTGTCAGACCCACCTCTGACCAGGACCAAGCCAATCAG
>NW_010177244.1:1565-16626 GCF_000695765.1 Mesitornis unicolor
AAAAGCTGAGCCCGGGAAGAAGGGAGGGGTGGGGGGAAGGTGTTTTGATTTTAAGATCTAGTTGTATCTCCCATTGTTCTAGTCTGATGTTGGTAACAAATTAAAATGGCTTTGTTTTTATTCCTTATGATGAGTCTGTCTTTTGCCTGTGACCTTTTTAAGTGGTGAGAAGCCCTCCCAATCCTTATTTTGACTAGCTCTTTTTGAGGCATCGTGGTGCTCGGTTATGCACTGGGCCTAAACCACGACACAGCTTGGATGGGATGTGTTGCCACATCCACCGCATTCATCAGACCTGGGACCAACAGACTACCATTTGTTTTGGTTTTTTCACAAAACACCTTGAATCGTAAAACCTTCACTGCTGATGAGGATATCAAATTGTTCTTGGAACTGCTTTTTTGCCAAAAAAGTGAAGAACTTTTTTGAGCTTGGAATTGCAAAGCTCCCTGAAGGATGGCAAAAGGTAATTGAACAAAATGTACGCTACATTGTTTAGTACAGTTTTTGTTTCCCATGAAGTATTCGCCTTTTACTTACCCAGAAAAAAAATGCAATTACCTTTTGGCCAACACAATAGTATCACTTAAAAACTGCTCTTTACTCTTCTTGCAATACTTAAATACCACCAGAGAGAGAATCCAGCACCTAGGAGCTCTGACACTACCCCTTTAACTGGGGTTGACTATGCAGTTGGACTACAGATCTGCACACAGTGTCAATGTGCCACAGTGAGCACAGACGTGTATCCTCTAAACAATACAAGAAAAAAGAGAGGCCTACAGCACAATTTTAGCCAAAAGGTGTCAGCTCTGAGAAAGTAACATAAGAAATTAACATTAAATTCATTCTCAGCAGTGGTTATACCAAGAACTTTTCAGCTTCAAGACTGTAAGTTTAAAAAGACAGACGGAACCTCCTCCCCACCCCAACCTCCAAGTACACAGGAGACAAAAGTGAGGAGATTGTGCAGTAACTGTCAAAGTGACGAGTTTCTGGGCCACCTGCAACATAAAGCAGTTTAGAAGCGACTGCCAGTCTTCATGCAATGCTCTAATTTAGTAACAAGTGAACAGCATTCCAGCAGAGCTAATAAACATACATTCATCTGTACTCGATCTGCTCAGAGATCAAAACAAGTATCATTTCTCTGATGAAATTTTACTATTTGTCCTAAACTTCAGTTTACTGTTTTAAAGCAATTCTAAAGCAATTCTATTCTTAAGACAAACATACCCATAAACTAATAAGCTATTCATAGTTTTAGACTATCCCACCTTGTTTTACAGAAAAGAAAAAAAATACGTAACAACTGTCTTAAACTGACCCGTTCACTCATTCAGATATATCAGGAAGAACTAAAGGAGACACCTTTATTTATTTCAGGTTGAAAAGTGATCATCTAACAACCAAACCCTTTCATTTATTTGTAAGAATATGTGCCTATTAGGTAAGCATAAAAATTGTATTGACTGTGTAGTCCATAAAGAAAAATCAATAAATACATTTTAGTCACGTGACTGCAGGATGACCATGAGCCAGCACTGTGCCCTTGTGGCCAAGAAGGCCAATGCCATCCTGGGGTGTATCAGGAGGGGGGTGGTTAGTAGGTCAGAGAGGTTCTCCTCCCCCTCTACTCTGCCCTGGTGAGACCGCATCTGCAATATTGTGTCCAGTTCTGGGCCCCTCAGTTCAAGGAGGACAGGGAACTGCTGGAGAGAGTCCAGCGTGGGGCTACAAAGATGATCAAGGGAGTGGAGCATCTCCCTTCTGAGGAGCGGCTGAGGGAGCTGGGTCTCTTTAGTTTGCAGAAGAGGAGACTGAGGGGAGACCTCATTCATGTTTATAAATATTTAAAGGGTGAGTGTCACGAGGATGGAGCCAGGCTCTTCTCGGTGACAAACAATGATAGGACAAGGGGTAACGGACACAAGCTGGAACACAGGAGGTTCCACTTAAATTTGAGAAGAAACTTCTTCTCAGTGAGGGTGACAGAGCACTGGCCCAGGCTGCCTAGAGAGGTTGTGGAGTCTCCTTCTCTGCAGACATTCAAAACCTGCCTGGACGCCTTCCTGTGTAACCCATCCGGGTGTTCCTGCTCCGGCAGGGGGACTGGACTGGATGATCTTTTGAGGTCCCTTCCAATCCCTAACGGTCTGTGAGTCTGTGACTGGGGAATGGGCAGACACCAGAAATACCAAATTTCGGTTTTGACCATAGCAGGGGGAAAGGGAATTTCATAGTGTCCCCAAAATAGGTTCCTGGGCCCAAAAACCACCCAGCATTTGTCACCTACAGTGATACATCATTTCAGCATACACAATTTATGTGGACAGAAGTACTCAAGTTTAGCTTATGCTACTTCAGCAAGTGAAGTAACTAATGCTAGAAAGAGCACTTCTGCATAGCAATGAACTTGTACAACATTCTTAAGCCTGTCAGACATGGTTTCGAAAATACACTTGCCATTAAAACGTTAAAACAGCACGCAGCTCTGACATAGACCTCCCCTTTGTGTGAACGGCCCTACCCCAAAAATTCAAACATAAAAATGGTTTTGCCTATACATTTACATTATGAGGTATGCATAAGACATGTTGAGAGTTTAAGTACATCAGTATTTCATTCTAAATACTCTACCAGTCTCACAAGAAGGAAAACAATAAAAAAGTAGTTTAAAGGAAAGGACTGAAGTCTTGTGTACAATGTTTCGATGCCTGAACTGTTTTTAAGCCTGCATCTGTCCCAATAGTTCCTCACTTGTACCTCTGCAAAAGGAACAGCGAGCCAGAGCAACAAATGCTCACCACTGCTGTCTAAGCACCAGTAATCTAATCACAAATAAAAAAAGTTAATTCTGGGCTTGTTAAGCATTGTAAAACAGCTCAACAAGTTCTGTGAATGTGCAGGCTTATGTTATACCAAATTGATTTAATGTAATGTTACTCTAAATTGCCCAACTACATACAACAAATTGTTGGAGCAAGAAAAGATGCAACAGAACTGGTTTATATTCAAAGTAGCAGGCAGGGAGGCAGTGGGGAGAGGGGAAATGTGCACACAGGTGCATATATTAAATTTTGCCTGTAAGACAAATAAGAGGGCAACTGATGCAACCAGGTTCTGTTGCAGTATCATCACAATTTTGATACTGAGGACAACAACTACATCCAAGCACTTTAATTGAGAAGTCAGAAGTGCCAAGTCAGCTTTGTACATAATCATCTGATTGCAAGAAGTGTAGAAATCAAGACTGAAGGGTAAACATAAGACAAGATCAGCAAATGATCATACTTTAGTGGTAAATTAGAGGATAATGAATGTTGGGGGGCAGGGAGGGGAGCAGAGTTTCCTCGTCAATGTTAATCTCCCTGGAAGACTGTTAGATACGACAGTTAAGACAGAAGAGTAGTAGAGAAACACACCAGGAGGAAACAGTGAGAGAAGGTACTGCACAACAGGAATAATACTGAAGTCACTTTTGCCTCTTTAAAGCTTAGTACCATTAACTTCTGTATGAAGCTACTCAGGAGTACTGCAAAAGTAAGGAGAACTAAGCTTAACACAAATGCAACTCTCTCAAAACAAGCCGCTAGTAACATTACAAGATGTGTCTCTTGGCTGCATCTTTAAGTAACAGTTTAAAGTGAGGAAACTCTTAAAACAACATGTGATTCCCTCAAAAACATGACAAAAAACCCAAACCAACCAACCAACCCCCAAGTGATACCATAAGCCATGTTCAATGCTGAGGCTTATAAAGAACATCCCCATTTGGAAAAGGTCCTACCCGTCGTCATTTCAACACCTTCCTGGAAGAGGTAAACATATTTAAAGAAGTAAAGTAAGTGTTTCCACTAATTGCAGGACTTGCCTTTTGTTTCTTAAATACCTGTTATACCTAAAAGGGATATTGGTTAGGAAGCAATGCAAGACTAATGTAAAAATATGGTGTTTTATATACAATTTTACCATTATTCAGATTATTTTTGTGAACAAATAAATAATCCTTGTCCAACACAAAGAAACAGATTATGTCAAATGTAAACATATAGGATTGAGTTAATATGCATTCTGATCCCAGGTACAAGCACTGCAGTGAAACTTACAGTCTTTAATACTTCAAATCAAGTGTCTAAAGATTGAATGCAAGAATAACTGTAAAGCTGCTTTTATGAAAAAATGCTCCAAAAACCCCAAGAATACACAGTATATTAGACAGTATCACTTTCAATCAGCACTTTTCTAGACCTATTTCTCCCTCCAATTTTATTTCACTACCAAAACCAAGTTCCTCTTATTTGTAAATTAATTATTTTAGAAGTTTAATTTAAAGCACTGAAATTATAACCCCATTAGGAAATGCAACAGTTGCACATTTTTTTTGGTCTGGCCATCCCTGCTGGTAGCTACTTTCAGTATGGTAAAAGGCGCAGAGTTAGGCAGATACAAAACACAATTATCTTATGCAACTAAACCGGGTGAGTGCTCATGTCCGTAACTGCTAAATTCTGGCAAGCTATTCAGTTGATGCAGTAAGTTCCTGGCATGGCCCAACAGATGAAATTCAAATCCCCCTCTCCAGCGGCCAACAGCAACAGACCTGACCAGCATCTGCTTCCCCAGCCTACTGGACTAAAATTTTACACGCTGCAGTTTGTGGTCTCCCCTCTTCCCTGCTCTATCTCCTTTCTATCCATAAGAGAGGAACCTGGTAGGTTTTGGTTTCCACTCAGTTTTACTATACTAACATCTCCAGTTTTTTCCCCAGTTTTACTGGATTTATCAGAGTAATTGCCTTCTGACAATACATGCAGGAGCACACATTACAAAGTCATCTACTTTCCAAATAAGCCATTGAAAGAAAATAACCAAACCACTTTCAACTGCTGGGATCAAAAAACTCTTCACCCACTTTCAGCTTGCACATTGAGCACTGTCACAGTTTCTCTTCCATGGCACTGTAATAGCTACATCTGCACTGAGGACCACTTGAATTTCTGAAGAAACCAGACACAAGTTGAGACAAACGATTCTTCACCACTTGAGTAGATTTCTTCCTAACATTACCTGCTCAACTAAGTTACAACGCTGAAAATCCAAGACTGCAACATTCTTGTAGGAGAGAGCTCGGACTTGTCATATTTTAAAGCAACCCCTACCCCCAAATCATCAACAACAAAAAATACCACACCACTAGCTGACTAATTTTGAAGAACCTATTGCGAGCTGGGATTTTTTCTCTGGTTAGCTTTTCTCTTTTTGAAAACAGCAGATTATAAATCAGTTTTCTTTAAAATTACTTCACTACCTCTAAAGCTTACACACAAGACAACTCAAGCACTTCAGAGTCTCATCTTTTAGGGGAACGGAAAAGGCAGAAGTAGACAGGAAAGGAGGATGGATTTCAGAGTTTCTGAACATCTGACCTGCAGTCTGTTCTGCCAATATTATTTCCTAATAAATAATTACAGTTGGCACATTTATTAGGAGAAGGCTCCGTGAACCACACTGAACAAAGACATTAAGGTTTCCACATAGGATCTTTAATGCTGTCTTTATAGAAGTGTGTGCAACTGTTGCTTTGCTGAGGTAGAGAAGTGCAACTGTACAACAAAAAAATGCTCCCACAACCCTATAAACTGGTGAGCTGAAATGGTAACAAGGATTAAGGAGTACAGTGTCACAAGCACAACCTTCTGAGATGCTATGACCCCTCATAAAGCTGAACTACATTGGATCTCAGGTTGAACAAGAACCAGCAATACTCAGGTAGCCAGGAACACAGAGGTGCAGCCATTTACTACTACTGGTGCCAAGACATAGGCTAAGCAATAAAACATCAGCATTTAGACCTCCTCATAACTGACATTTATCAAATGTCACTAGGGAAGAGAGTACTCCCATCATATATTCAGGATGCCTGTCCCATTCCTTAAGTGAGGTGTGTAAGACGCATCCACACCAAAGAAAAAGATTACAGTGCAGAAGTCAAAGCAGACTCGAGCCCCAGAAAACATTAACACCAGCAATGCTGCCTTCATTCATCCATTTTGGCATATCTGAGAACCGGAGACCAAGTGTTGGAAGAGTCAGCTTAAAAAGCTTTACAAAGAAAATGTACCATGATTCAGATAGCTTTAGATGTAAGAGGGGGGTGAGATGGGGACAGGGAGATTGGACTTTAACATCAATTAACTCAGAGTGGCTGCAAAACATATGTTATTTCAGAGCAGCTCACTGTCAAACATAACCACCAATCAGACACCAAAATCTTGGAAAAGTAATCCCCCATCCTCCACCACCAGTGAAGACTTACAGTGCCCCAGACCAGAGACACACTCTGAGAACAACTATTTTGGGAATTAGAGAGAGAAGACATATGTCCTTTTACCATTACTTACATCTGTTGTGCAGAAAGATCTGTTTCGTATTTATTAGTTGCATTTAATTTAGTGCAGATCTATATAATAAAAGATATATTTTAAAGTATCATTAGCCTATTATTAGCTACACAAAAAACCAGTATTGGATTCTCCCCACGACACCTCCCCGCCAGCAATACTTCACTTGATACTCATTCATCTCCAGGATTATCATATAACTACCAGTTTAAAGCTGGATCAATTTTTTTTCACTTCACTGAACAACCCAATCAATAGCAACAAGGACATTCTGCTGTCAAAAGCAAACTGCTGCTCATGCTGCTCGTCCCCCCTGGGCTTGGTGTTACAGAACCACATTAGATAGATCCTACCATGCAGCACTCAATGTGACACTGATCACTCTGTAGGCACAGTGCAGGGTATTGATACCAAAATACATTAACACAGCTAATTGCTTGCATCTTCAGAAAATAAAGCTGTAGGCATGACAAACAAGCTGTAAAATTATTTGCAGCTCCTATTGAGGAAACTAACCTAGGCTGACTCCTATTTTAATTACATATGCATGCAATTATTTTTCAGGAAGGCAAAACAAATGGAGACGTTTACAACAAGAACAAAAAAATGAAAGTACATTTCACTGATCCGTACTACGTAAATAAGTTCTCAAATTTTTCATCCCAACCACCAGAAAGCATACCACACTTTTTACAACATTTCAACTTCCCAAGAGCTCTGCAAATCAAAAATCACCGTATACTTTTCAGACAAGAATCATGTTTTGTACTGGTACTACAAAAGTTCCAAGAGGATGGGGGGAGTTGTATATCCAAGAGATTCCAGGGGTAATCTCTTAGGAATACAAACAGCATAACCAAAGCAAAATCCACTCGCTGTACTGTCTATTTTGCAGTCAGTCTGTCTGTAGCCAAAAAAAGGCTCACATTCGACTCCTGGATCATCTTATTAAATAAAATTAAGCAATTGCTGGCTTTGTTGCATCTTCCATTAAGGTATACAAATAGAAAAATGTGTTTCTTGCAACCAATTTTGTGCAATGAGAACAGGATGGGAGAGAAAACGACAGAAAGGGCAGAGAAAACACATCAAAGAAATGAAAGCATTTTTCCTTACTATGTCTGGCCATCCTAGCTGGCTAATTCCACAGCCTATGTATGCTAAGGTACAGAATATGCAGATCCCATGTTTAAATAAGACGATGGAATCTGCATCTGTTGCTGTAAGAAAAAACAACATTCACAGACATCCCTTTTCATTTCAGGGCTATGAAATATCCCTTAAATCCATGAGATTTTGAAAGTATTTAGTTTCATAATAGCAAAGTTAGCCTAACCTAGAGTCTTGGACCTTTATGAACAGCTTATTTCCCAGAACACCACATCTAGTGAAACCTGATTTCTCACATCCCAAGTATTTCTCCTCCTCTCCATTAACCCTGGACCACCAACTTACCAATAAGGAACATATGCCACATCCAGTAACATGTGAACTGTTTAGCTGACTACCACCTCTACTGTTACCTGAACCACCACCACCAAAGATGCAGATAGAGCTGTCTCTCCTTCTCTGACGGCAATAATGCTTCCAAAGGCATCACCTTGCCACTATTAATTACTGTTAAACATATCTGTCATTTTTGGCTGAGTACAAGTTAACTGTTTGAAGCTGATCTTGAAGTTGTAACTTTAGTGAGGGAAGATGGGCAAAGTACACCTGATGGACATTGGCTGCAGTTGCAATATACCTGCATTTTTTTTTTAAACATAGGAAAGCAGAAAGTAAACCAGCAAGAAGGTAATCTTGCCAAATGTATTATTTATCCCCTCACAGAAATTTTAGCTTCAATATTCTTTCTCCTCCTGTATATTGCTCACCTTAAGCACCTCTAGTGATTTCAGCAATATATATCCAAGATGGATGTATTTCAGAAGAAACTAGCACTGTTGAAAGATGTATAGAAACCAGAGATCTGCCATCCAAACAAAATCTGTCTGTCTGCTACAACACTGGAATTGTTTTACTGCGGTGTATTTTAAAACAAACTTACACAACTCAAAACTTGAACAACTTCTCCTCATGCCCAGCTACATCCAGAATCAGCAAGCTGTCTATTTTCAAATGTAGCTAATCCAGCTTTCAATAACCACAGGATAAGGCAAGTACATAGTGAGCATTCTTGCCAGTATCAGCATTCACACACTAAAACAGCGTGTAAAGATGTGGCCTGGAAGCTTCTTGGAGTCTCCTAGGAAGCCAATCTGCACACACGCTTAACTTCAAAGGAAAACATTTAATGCCTTAAACAGTGTCAAATCTTCCTGAACCATGAGCCTGTTGTGAGAGAAAGAAACCTATGTTCCCCCTTTATGGTCAATTAAAAAAAAAAATCACTAGCAACAAGTAGTTTGAAAACTCATAGGATGTTCATTTAAAAATGATAAATCAAATCTTGAGACTAGGCTGTTCTGTTGGTTTGGGACTGGACAAAATTGGGTGGTAGTTCAATCACAGCGAAACCAAGTCTCTCTCCTTCTATTAGCAAAATTAATTACTACAGAATACACATGCCAAAAAAGTGTATCCTACATCTCTGGTCTAAGAAGTGGCCACAGCTGTCCCCATAAGTCAGGCAGCAATTACCAGGGAGCCACCTTCTGGCCCCAGGTCCTACCAAGAAACTGAAACAGAAGAAGCCTGCCAGCTTGCTATGGTATCACACGTAACAGCCCTGGGAAAAGGGCCGTATGTTTTAGCATGTACAACAAGTACAGCACATGAAGTTTCCTCAAATGTATTTATCTAAGGGCTTCAGACAAAGTCTAAGAAACTAACAGTCATTCCTATTTTGAAGGGCAATACTTTCAAGTGTTTCCTATGCAACAGGAAATCAATAGCCCACATTCTCCGCTGAAACTTCCGAGACCATGAAATTACCCTGATTAAGTCTAAAATGGACACCTGATCATGAAGAACCGGTCTGAGACTCCCTGTCATCCACATAAGCCTGCAAGTAGCCAAGATAACCTCCCATAGTAAAAGGTCTGAACCTTATTTCAAATAATCACCTGGAGATGAAAAGCATCACCCATCATCAGCCATCCAATCAAACAACAGTAAACTGCCAAAACACTAACCTAACATTTCAACAGCCCAAGCAGAATCTGAAGAAGATCCACAAACACACAGATTGAAACCGAAGCCAAAGTCTTGCCAGAAGTTCCCAATACTAATGCAGAGTTAACAGCCACTCTCTATCGCTGGTGTCCTTACCCTCATGCAGGAGTTTTAGTAGAAATGCAAGCTTTAGCAGAAGCAGACTACTGCACAAAATAACTGTGATGAGAGATCAGAGAAGCAAACTCAAGACTGACAAATCATTATCAAGCTCTCAAACCACAGAAGCAGATAAAAATCCCTAAACACGAGGTGTCAATAAAGCAAATAACGACTGGATGAAAGAACGCTCATTTTAGAGTTTGTTTTTTTTTCTTTCTTCACCCACATAAGTCAAAGACCACCCACAACTATAGCTGTGCTCCAGTGAGGTTTAGCAGAATTCTGAATAGTTATTTCCTTCTAATGCCTCTGAAAAAAACTGAAAAAGAAATCACCGTGCTGGATCCACTCTAAGGCATCAGTCAGTGTTAGCTTAATTCTTTATAATTCACAGCCAAGCTTACCCTGATCCGTTGCTTGATTCTAGAACAGAAGTGTCGAATGCATGCATCCATATGTATCGTGCTTATCAAACACATCCTAGGAATATGAAGTAAGCTGTAATGTCGTGTCCTACATCAATGTAAATTCTGTTCCATTAAAACCGGAATTATCTTACTGAACTTGAGAATAAAAGTCACATTTTGCTACAGTAAGAAAAAGGAGATTTAATGAATGATTATTTTATTTGGCATTGTGAGGCACGTTTGTTACAATACGTGGTATCTTTCTGTGAGGATATGCACTCTTTGCCAGTAGGTACTTTAAAACTACAGTAATACTCTTCAGCAACCACCATATGATGTTTTGTAATAGCACTGTAGCATAAATAAGTGTCGCTGTATTTCAGAATGAAAATTATTTCAAATTAATTCTTATTTTACTATTGTTATTTAAATTATGTAGCCTCTGGAAATACTAAAACGCATGCTCAACCTAGGGAAGCAAGACAGTCAAATAAAATGTCAAACAGCAGATCTGATAGCAAATTTTAACCACAGCACAGTTCTGCTCAGTCAATCTTTAAGAAGTCTGACAATTTTATTAAGCCTTTGAATATACACACAGAATTAGAGAGATACGGATCCTCATGATATAACCATCTAAATTGCTGTACTTCTACTACTTTTTTTTTTCCTTTTTTATTGTTAACTGGCAGTTCCTTGTCATTTGTCTCCTTTCTTTTCTATCTAAGCCTCAAGTCTTCTCTAGGTAATGCTCAACCTATACTTATAATCTATCTCCCGTTTCACTCAGACTGCCCACAATCAGGTTTTGTTGAAGAGATCTGAGAACATTATTATTAAAAATAAGCAAGCAAAACTCTGTAGAAGTGTAAGCGAAGCAGAAAGTATGGACAGAGGAAAACTCATGCACACTACTCTCAATATTCCATAGCCTGTTTCATTTCGACCCCAGAAAACATGCTGAAACCCACTTTGATGCTCACTGGCTATCCTTCTGCTACTCCACTGCCACCTCTTTTCACAACAGCTTAGCTAATACAGTGACACTTGTTCACAAACATCCAAGCACTTGTTTCCTGGGACCCGCTGTTTTGAGAAACATGCTGAAGTTGAGAAACAATTTTGGAGGCACAAGCAGGAAAAGAGAAAGCGTTTTTTGCAAGCTCTACTGACACTGCTGAGGCCAACATACAGCACTTGAGAAATAGCTTCCTAACCCCAAGAAAAGTTCTGGGAAGACATAAGCTATGCTACCATGATTGCCAGGAACCTGTCACAAGAAAACGCTGGCAGATATTTGAAGAAATCAGGTATCTTCTAGAGTCCCTTCTTTAACTATAACCTAGGCCTAGCAACTACCATACAAAATTTCTTTTGCTATTTATTTCGTTTTTATTACTTCATCTGATTAAAATCTTTTTAAGAGCAGATAGGAAGTTTTTCCACTGCAATAAAAAGCAATCTTGGCCAAGGAAGGATTTGCCCATTAGCTGCACTATCTCCGCAAAGACAGCAGCCTTATTAAATTACAACTGTTTGAACAAGGTCAAGCACTCAGGGTTTAATTCAAAGTGATTCCAGGTATAATGCTGTCAGGTCAACTTAAACAAGCCAACAGAGGCTTTGAGCTTGATTAAATATTAAAACGGAATCTTTCACATCTGTTTTTACCCAAGGATGAAATTACTGTACATCACTTCAACCAGCTCATTAATACACTAAACACATATCTTGCCTCAAAAGGTTACAGGAATATCAATGCTTTCAGAGAGCCCATAGTGAAACCTACACAACTCAGCTAGAAGTGAGGTCACTGCATACTTTAACAGGATGTCAATATTTCTTTATAAATGTGAGAGGTAATCAGTTAGACATAGATACATTTTAAATTAAAAGATGGGAGCCTCCAGTGAAGCTATATCAGTTGCCTTTGATCTCAACCTTTTAATCACTCATCTCATTTTCTTTGATAGATAACTTGATAACAGACATGGAACAGAAAGTTTGATCCAACAGTAATTATTTTTCAAACTGGAGGGCTGTCATGTCCAACTAGACATCTGCTTTTTTAAAATATTTGCACAGCATGATTTTAAATTGAAACATAAAAAGGTCTATCAGGATCATCTATTTCAACACCTATCATTTCTAATGATACTCTCATGCCATGTTAGGGTAAGGGAAAAGAGAATGTGTTTGAGGATACAACTTCTTTGACAATGATAAATACAGTGTATTAACTACTCCACATGGCATCTGCTGCCCTTTAAAACACAACCAAAAAAATAGATCCTCCTCTAGCATTATCATTGCATGAGACAGGAGACATTAGTCAAATGATGTTTCCCAACTGCAATCCATAACATGCACTGAGACAAATGAAAGTCATGTATTTAGACCAACAGATGCACAAGACGGGACTTGGAAGGGAAGCAATGAGAAGTGTTTTGTGTCTAAACTATGCTTATCCCAGATGAGAAAATGGTCTGTAAATTTGTATACACTGAAACTGAACCTAAACATCTTATCGCTTGTAAAGTAAAATAAATAAATAAACCAGTTAGTGAATTTGCTACAAAACATTTGAACTTACTATGCAGTCTTCACAGCACTCTCCTAGGGCAGAGCAGGGGAAAAACACTGCCTGCACACAGATGTTCTTACATAATGAACAGAAAAAACCCACTAAAAACCCTTCTGAACGTTCCAGCATCTATTCCAGGAGTCAGAACTATACATTTTAAGCACTGGTAGTTAATAAGGCATGAGACAATTTGCTTAAGACAAAATAAAATTCCAATACAACAAAGTCCTCTACCACCCACTAATTTACACTTGAATAATATAATCAACTAGACCAAACTATGCTTAACGTAAAGTCAATAAATTCCTTTTTGGCTGTTGACACAAAAACCTACTGGGAATTAAACACTTGAGGAAATTAATCATTATAATACTCTGGCTCAATGCACATCTTTATTGAAATAATTTGGTCTTTAATTCACTTTATTTGTAGTTGGGTTTAAAGCAGTAAATTTGATAGAAGCAGGCCTCATTAAACCAATCAGTCTGAACTGCCTTTCATTGAGCTTGGTGTATTTGAACAGTCAAAAAAGATTCATTTCCTTTAAAACAACTGTGCTTTATAAAGTAACCCAAACAAACCAAGACCATTAATACATAATACAATAAAGGCACTTACATTTTGTCTGAGCAAAAGCCAACACTAACAATCTATTTGCTTTCAATACATTTTCTTGAAGCACAGAGATACTCTTTTCTTACTGACCACAGAAACTCACACTGACAAACTGCGGAAAGACCACCAAAATAAAGTGTCTAGAAGCCTACACTGTTATGACAACCTTCCCGCTTCCTGCTTTAAGAGTTGTGTTTAATCCTAACACAGATGTGGTTTAGCATTGTGACTCCCAGACTTAGTTGGCTTGAAAAATCAACAGCAGCAACAGGTGGCTTGTGCAAAGGCAGTCTGGGAGACATATCTGTGGGCCAGGGAACCTTTTGCAGTCACTTGGCTGCACAGAAGAGACAGATCCAGCTAAGAGAACTATACCAATGCTCCTCTCCATGTGAATTCAAAAGCAGCAGCAGCTCTGCAAAAGGTGACAACAACCACAGCTCTGTATGTGGCTGTAAGGACACACTGAGCACTTCAGAAACCTGGACAATTCTCCAGCTTGAAATCTTTATCCCAATCTCTTCCAGGACAGGACACAATGGTCACTGTATGAGCCCTGATGCCTGCATAATGCAGTATGAAAACCTCTGGCAAATGAGATAATTACACTAAAAATGTGCCTGAAGACCTGTGCAGTAACTCAAGAGCGTAATGTTTATCACTTACACTAGAACAGAGCAGGAAGGTAAATGTACATGGAAAAGACAAGACAGGCAATACACTTAATGCAAAGGGACTGCTTGGTCTCA
This sequence comes from Mesitornis unicolor, assembly GCF_000695765.1. Taxonomy (NCBI): domain Eukaryota; kingdom Metazoa; phylum Chordata; class Aves; order Mesitornithiformes; family Mesitornithidae; genus Mesitornis; species Mesitornis unicolor. The sequence goes on from NW_010177244.1 coordinate 15,604, forward strand.
GGTAGGAACTCAAGCAAAATCCTAGATGATACGAGTAAACTGATATATCCTGAAGGTTTGTATTTTCCTCAAAGTGCACACACACTATCAACTTCAGATAAAAGAAATAAAAAATCTTTCATGTGATTTCAAAAAGTGGAGAGGTTCACAAGTGAAGTTTCTATCTTCCCAAGACAAATGCTGTGTCCTGTCCCATCCTCTCTACTTTCACTATGCATAGTTTAAGCCTCCACATCCTCTCTTTTGGAAAAAAAACATGCACCCATGTAATTTCAGGCCTTGCTATGAGCTACAGTACAGTATCTACACCCAACTGAGTTGCAAATAGCTCTCACATGTTAGACTGGTGTGGGAAGGAAGAGAGGGATCATACACCTTAGCAATTAAAGCAAGAAACCCAACTCACCCTAGGTCCTTATAAAAAGGTTTTCCCACTCTTCAAAACAAACAACTACTACCATCATCCAAAGCTATTTAGTCCTGCTGCTTTCAAACGAATGCCAGTTACTACCACATGCAGGCAGTGAAACTACTGTGCATGAGAAATTAAAGGACAAGGTACAGGACACCACAAGTAACAGAGCATGCTGCTAGAAAACATGCCAGTGGGCAGAACCCCCTCAAACACACACCCCGATTCTTGCAGCTTTATAGCACATTTTTCATCAGGAGTACTCTGAAAAGCAGTCCATGCACCAGCAAACTGCTTCTTCACAGCCTGAAGGCAGAGATACCACTTTCCAGCCATGTTCCCCTCCTCTTGCAGTAGTGACCCGTACAGAAAGGTCATTGGCTTCTCCATGCCATTTGCATGACAGCGGCAACAGCATTACCTATGAGGAATGTCCAGTTCTGATTCTTACAAACACAGTACACAGAAGACATATGATGAAGGCTGGCTGTCAGCGAGCCAGGAGGGCAGCAGATTAAGTTTGGAATTTAAGGTCCTTCAGAGGGACCACAAAAACAAGGACCAGCTCTGCAAGAAATACAACAATCTCTCAAGGCTTAATTTTTCAGCAG
>NW_010177244.1:16657-21437 GCF_000695765.1 Mesitornis unicolor
TAAATGCAAAGCTTTATCACAAAAAATAAATCTGAAGGTGAAGAAAAAGTAGTAGTTGGTAAGCTGATGATCAGAGCTGGTTACTGATGATCTTTGCACGTTATCTAAACATTCCAGTGAAACATCCCAGGTAGGCACTGACAGTGACAACTCTGAAAGTTCTTGGAGAGCATGCACAGAGCATCAGTCAATTCTTTATCACTTTAACCAGCAAATGTTCCAGGTAAGCTTGTAACTTCACAAATTACAAATACCAGACCAAGAGAAAGATGGAAGGACATAATTATTTGTCTTCCTCATAATCTTTAACCCTCCATAAGGCTTAGTCTGGTATACTTTTGTGGCTTTAAGTTTTGAATTGGGATTCAAGTACCTAGAAATCCTTGTCCTTCAAAGATGGACATTGTTCAGGTGACTTCCATTTATTCCATAAACGAGCACTGAGGAAGTGTGATAGTGCAAAAACCTTTTCTTAAGTTCTTATGACAAAAAGAAGAATCCATAGTCACCTGAATGGCTGTCCTCCTGACCTTCTCCCACCTCTCACATGACCTGCTCATAAAATTATCTCACAAGCAAGCAACACACATACTACAGGTTCCAGGACAATTTTGGTAGTGATTTCAGAAGGCCATCAAACAACATGTCAGTACACAGATATTTTCTTCTTTCACCTTTCTTTCATTCCCTGTAGTCTTCTGGTTTTCTCTTCCATCTTCACTGAATCTTGCACCCTATTTTTCTGTTTTTAAAATCAAAATCTGTCAGTCTTCACAAGGCAACAAGGTTGGTAAATCACTGTACAAATGAGGGTGATGCAAACATTTATATATATACATATACATTTGTGTATGAACGTAAGATGTGTGTAAAAATAGAGTCCCCCAAGGCACGCAGAAATCACTTCTCAGAAGAAAAAAAATTCTCTTCCCTGGAAGCTGTTTAAAACAGTTATTTGCATCAATTCCTGAATCGCTACTGCTAAGCTGTGTTAGAATGTAAAAATCACACTCCTACAGTTTTCTCCTCTTGAGATTTACAGTTAAATTATAAGAAAAATACTTCCTGGTTAAATTGGACAGGTAATGGAATACAGCTTTTATCAAACCAATAAATATGCTATAATACACAAGCCTCTGGCCTTATGAGACTTCCTTCTTCAGGTGCTCGCAGTTTATAAATTAGCTTATTTGTAGCACAGAAAAAGCTTCATAATTAGTACCCAGTTTATCATTAAAACCTTGCATTCACTGTATGATGTCACAGACTAATGAGTTTGGCTCTCATTTACACACTAAGTTCTTTTCTGGCATCTCAGGACAGTCGATCCCATTATTTCCTATATAATTGACCAACTTCAACAGCTGCAATTCTTCTCTTGTAAATACAGAGCACACCGCACAGGACAGAATCACAGTTATCAATCTTAAGAATAATTCCACATAATGTACAGTTTAAGTTTGACAAGGCTTAAGATGCTTTGCCCTGCAGCCAGCCAAAGTTTGATTTAAAAAGTACTGTACAGTAATTAGATTTAAACCACAGAATTACTTAAAGTACCACACTCATTGACTGGTAGAGCTTTTACGGCAATAGATTAGACTCATTACTTAGAGACTGAAAAGCAGCTCAAGATTCATTTACCTGCAGTACTAGAAATTAATACATTTACTTCTGATTACAGCAGTGAATAGGACAAGCAGACAGAAGTTCCGGAGGTGCAGTCGTGTCAGGTATTCTCCTGGACTACCAGGGAGCATGAACTGGCCTAGCTGACTCCGATCTTCACTAGTGACCAACATGCTAAATCCTCCTAAATCCTTCTGGGAAAACCTGGAATGCGTGTTCTTAGAATTTCTTCTACCCAAACAGCCTGAAATGGCAACCCCTGCAGCATAGGCAGGGGAGACAACGGACAATTCAGTAAATAATTCATTTCAAATAGTCATGAGAAATCCTAAGATGTTTTTTCATCTAGTTCTGCAAAATATTCATCTCCAAGAACAAGCAAACCTGAGAACATACCTGCATCTTGTTTAGCATGAAAGGTCAGAAAGCAAAAAAGCCCTTTCTTATTTGCCCTCAACAGATGTCATGAATGGTCTTCAATGAAACAAAGGAGAAAGCAGTAGAATGAAAGAAACAGGATTCAACAGCCTGCAACTCTACTACACAGTACTCTCTATCCCTACAAAGCAAAAAGCAAGGAGGAAAGTATGATTGAGGAAAGTATGATTTCCAGAAAATTTAACAGTTTGTATACTGCCATGCATACACACAGAAGACAACTTTCATAGGAAGGCAGTACTTCCTCCTCCACCACTTCTACCCTGTATTTTATAGTATGAAGGTAAGCAACACTTACAGGTTTTTTGTATCTTGCTTGGAATTTAAAGGACAATACCTGTTAACTGTGTAATATAGCTGTTTGTTATGGACTTTTAGGGTTTTGTGAATATTTTTGTCACATCAGGTATATTCACAATAGCCTGGAGTTTTAGACAATTTAAAGTACTTTATTTTGTATTACCAGGAACAACCACAAAAAAAATACAGCACAGAGCAACAAAGCTTTGCCTCTTAGGAGGCAAAAGACTGTCTTTTACTTGGTTGTACTTTTACCATGTGCCACCTGTCAACCCTGACAGCCAGCAGAGAAAAACCTGCTTGCACTCGGGACATTTTCCTCCAGAGAGAATGCATTTTAACAAGGACAAAACACTAGCCAAACGTCTTCAAAAGTTTTTTGCAGGTAGGTGCCCATCAGCACTGAAGGTGTCTTGAGCATATGGTGGTGTTTGCATTGTCTGAAACATCATTCAAAAGAAGCTGTACAATCCATGGGGAAAGGCAGAAAACAGGAGGGAAGACTTCACCTCAAAACCTGTATACTGCCCTTCAGTTGTGATCTGGCAGTCCTGTTTTGCACCATTAAAGACCCTCCAGGTTTTCATCCCAAAACATAAAAGAATGGCAGTACTTAAAGCCACTATGGATCTTGCACATAGAAATCCATACTGACCAAATTCAGGAAGTTTCAAAATCAAGGCAAACACCTCACCCAATTGTGTAGGATGGCTGCATGATGTAACAGTCCAGCTGTATATGCTCTGCAGCAGATCATCCTTTTCTTGCAGCCTAATGCTTTATTATTTAACGCAAATTATTTTATCATTTATCAGTTATGACACATATTTGTGTTATCAGCTACAAATACAAAAGCAAATCTGTAGCAAAGCCTTACAGCGAAAGAACAGTATTTTAATTACATGACTTTACAATTTCAGTACACTCTTTTGAGTAAGAAAGCTGACCTTTGTGGTAGAACATTAGGCACAAAATAGAAAGTTTTAGCACTCCATTAAAAAAGATCTATTTGTGTTCAAGACACACATTCAAACAAGAAAACCTTGAGAGAAATGTATTCTTTAAACATGGATATGGCTGCTAGTGAGGCTACTTTTCAGATTCCTGTAATCAGTGACCACAAAATTAATACCAAGCTGGTTACCAGCATACACTACAGAATCACAGACTCACAGAACATTAGGGATTGGAAGGGACCTCAAAAGATCATCCAGTTCAATCCCCCTGCCGGAGCAGGAACACCCAGATGAGGTTGCACAGGAAGACGTCCAGGCGGGTTTTGAATGTCTCCAGAGAAGGAGACTCCACAACCTCTCTGGGCAGCCTGTTCCACCAGTGCTCTGTCACCCTCACTGAGAAGAAGTTTCTTCTCAAATTGAAGTGGAACCTCCTGTGTTCCAGCTTGTGCCCATTACCCCTTGTCCTATCATTGTTTGTCACTGAGAAGAGCCTGGCTCCATCCTCGTGACACTCACTCTTTAAATATTTATAAACATGAATGAGGTCTCCCCTCAGTCTCCTCTTCTGCAAACTAAAGAGACCCAGCTCCCTCAGCCGCTCCTCAGAAGGGAGATGCTCCACTCCCTTGATCATCTTTGTAGCCCTACGCTGGACTCTCTCCAGCAGTTCCCTGTCCTTCTTGAACTGAGGGGCCCAGAACTGGACACAATATTCCAGATGCGGTCTCACCAGGGCAGAGTAGAATACATTAGTAAGAATCATATATGGATAAAGTTGAGGGTAACAGGTTGGTCCTTTATAAGGAAACATTTCTTTATAACTTGTTGTATCCTGGAGAAGAGTTATGATCTTCTAAAATCAAGTGAATTATTTCAGACATTAAACAGAAAAAAACTACAGTTCTACAGGATAAATCAAGATTACTCAGTTCTGACTAATGTTCTATTAACAAAATTTCATCTTTTTTATTTGTTTGCAGAACAGCTTCCTCCTATAATCTCAGTAAAATTCTTTCCATCCTCAAATAAGCAGCTCCATGAGACCTCTGAAGACAGAATCATCTCCCGAGTCAGAATAATTAAGCATTAGGCTCTAAAAAACTATCTTTACCACATTCATTTGGTCTTTTGATTCTATTCTAATGGATTATCTATTTAACTTAATCAATTTAATCCAGCACTATAACTCATGATCAAAGAAATGTTATTTTAATCCAGCTATAAAAGCTCGAGCTTTTGAGCCAACACGTGAGATAACCCCATTCTAAAGCTTCACCTGTGCTACTACTGCTGCAGACCCTGTAGCATAACACGTCGTAGACTGAATTCGTCGGTCCCTTCCCAGAGCTTTGGAAACTTGCACACTGCCTTAAGCCTGCGTTTTCTAGTCAATCTTACTCTAGTCAAGAAATACATCCACTATATCCAGGGCCTCAAGCCAGCTGTTTTTTTTT
>NW_010177245.1:0-340 GCF_000695765.1 Mesitornis unicolor
TTGCCTGAGCTGAGTAGCAAGCTCACCCACAATTGTCAGTGTTTCATCTGCCCCAAAAGCCTTTCTACCAAAATATTGGAATACTTAGGGAAACTCTGTATAAACTTTAGCAGAGAACCTTTGCATGGTACTTGATCAGGATCTGCAAGTGTTTGCTCATCATAGATTACCAGTTGGAGTGCCAGCTCTCTCAAATATCTGACACTCTGCTCTATAGTGTTCCATTTAGTAAAACTACATTCTATATCCTCTTTATGAGGATATCTTCTCTTCAGAGCTGTTATGAGACGCTCCCACAGACTTCGAATGCAGATATCATTCCAAATAAACCTATCAATGC
>NW_010177246.1:0-295 GCF_000695765.1 Mesitornis unicolor
CAGCACAAGCACAGCCCACAGCCGCAGTGCCGCCTGTGCTGCTGCTTCACTCGAGGGCAGCGGGCCCCATCACGCCCATGCATTCATGGCTCTTGCTCTTTGCTTTCAGCCGGATGCTTCCTCGGGATACTGCTGGCCTTTCCAAGGCTCTCGGAGCGAGGTGCTGATCCGGTTGCCCACACAAATACAACCGACAGCCATCACCATACAGCACACCACCCAGATGGCCTCTCCAGTGGGGACTGTCAGCAGTGCCCCCCGAGATTTCACGGTCTCTGTAAGTCTCTGCCCGGCA
>NW_010177247.1:0-1595 GCF_000695765.1 Mesitornis unicolor
GGCAGAGCTGCCCACCCGCAGGGTGTAGACGTTCTTCTTGTGGCCCCAGTAGGTGACGTTCTGCCAGACGGCGCAGTGCTGCCCGCCGAAACGCTCCTCCCGCACCCGCTGGGACCAGCACCCGTATTTGGGACAGAGGTGCCACACTGTCACCGTGTCCCCCGTGAGCTGGGACACCCCATCCTGCAACCCCTCCACCTCCATCACCCATGGCTGCATCCATCCAACCTGTTCCCAGCCAGGGAAGGCTGCTCTGCCCTCAGAGGTGCCCATCACCCACCCCTGTACCCCCACGGGGGTCCCTTGTCCCCTCCCCTGCCCCATCCCGCATCCTGGAGCTCACCTTGAAGTTGTCCAGGCTGGGGAAGACGCTCTGTGGGGCGATGAGGTCCCCGTCGGTGCCGTTGATGCGGAAGCACTTGCGGACGTTGACCTCCGTCTCCGTGGTCTCTGGCGTCACCTTGAAGCTGGCACCGAAGGGCTCGATGGAGCCGAATTGGTAGGTGACCACTTGGCCTGGGGACGGGGACAGAGCTGAGGTCAAGATAATCCCCTGGGTCCTGGCAGGATGACAGCTCCCAGGGCTTTTCTGGGGCTCCCAAAGGTCCATGATGAGGGGTCGGGGGGTGGACCCCTTTCTGCACCCACCACCATAATATTCGATGCGGCTTTTCCCCCCGGTGAGGTTGTACCAGGCTTCAAAGGGCTCCCTGATCTCGGCGTAGGGCAAACTGATGACTCCTGCGCGCACAAAGGGGCAGGGTTTGGGGTCTGTGGGGGGGCTGAGCCCTGGGGACATCCCCTGTCCCTCTGCCCCAAGCACCCCGAGGCCCCATGGCATCCCCACCCCACTGAGATGTCCCCAAGCCCCCCAGTTTTGGGGGGAATCGGAGCCTCCTGGGCTCGGTCGGGTGCGTGGGAGTCAGTGGCTGGAGGTGCAGGACCCCCTCGGGCAGCAGTGGATCCTCCCCAAGTGGTACCTGTGACATGGTAGATGTCCCCAAACGTGGGTGTCTCCAGAGGAGCTTTGCACTCTGATCCTGGAAAAGAAAAAAACAACAAACAAACCCCAAAAAAACCCAAAATAAACCCAAATCCTTTGTGCTGCTGATCACCCACCTCTCCATGGCAGGGAGTGCTGGTTACCAGCTCGCTGTCCCCTGGGAGATGGGAACAGACCCGAGGGTCACCTCTACCTCCACCAGCCCCCAGAGCCAACCGCCACATCCCCACTCCCCTGGGGTGCAGCCAGCTTGGGATCACCCCAAACCCCCTACGCACACCCCAGAACATGCAGGGCAGACGTATACACCCCCATGTACCACACAAAGCGTGGCCGCTGCCCTGGTGACGGGGACAGAGCAGCCTCCTCCTGGGGTGAAGACCCCCCCCAGCAGCCCAGAACCACTGCAGCACCCACACCAAGGGGCAGGATGGGGGCACAGCATCCGTCCCCCCCAGACTCAGCCAGGGTGGGTGCTCACCCAGCAGCACTGCAGCCCCCAGCACCAGCAGCCACCCCAACCCCTCCATCCTGCACACACCACCCCCCCGCACCCACGAGTGCCTTAAATACACGGAGGGGGTGGGCAGGG
>NW_010177247.1:1637-3094 GCF_000695765.1 Mesitornis unicolor
GGGGCGGCGGGTCTTTACGTTGCCCCTCTGCCCCCCTATGGGCACCCATGGGGGCTCTGCCCGCCCGCAGCAGGGTGGGGGGTGATGTTGCCTGCTTGTGGGGTGCAGGGGGAGACCCAGATCCCTAGGGGCCATCACCTGGGTGGGTGATCCCATGGATTGGGGGGGCTGGTGGTGGGTGCTGGGGGTGTCCCCATGCTCCCATCCACGCTGCATCGCAGTTTGCACCCAGGTTTTGCTGTGAACAGGAGGAGCATTTGGGACTCACTGAGTCCCGTTGAAATGGACATTGAGACCCTGCCAGACCCTCCGTGGGGACAGGATCCAAGGTACCCCCGACCACAGGCAGCGCTGGGCAGCCATGGGGAGATGGGGTCCACTTGCATCCCTACAGCCTTCCAGGAACGCCATCGAGGTAAGCCCAGGACTGCAATTAAGGGATTTTAATTAGAGAAAGGGGAAAGATGCAGGTGAAATGGCATCAGAAAAAAAAAAAGTATCAGAAAACAGAGCCGGGGAGCAGAGCAGCACCAGCCCCACGGCCTTCACCCCCATCCCGCTTGCTGTGAGTCCAGCTGGCCCCGGCCCAAGGTGACAGCGAGCGCCCGAGCCCAAAACAACCCCGATAAGGGCTCGGCGGGGGCTGCCCACACGTGCCACTGGGACAAACTGGGCCAGATTCGGCTGCACCCCGGGGTGCGGGGCTGGGCTGATGCCCCCTGTGCTGCTGCTCCTCCTCGGGTACCACCGCAGCACATCGGTACCCAAGGGGGCCACCCAAAGATGGGAGACCACCACAATCAGGGCAGAGAGACCTTCATCCCCATTTGCTGAACCAGGGGCACCCAGGAGCCATGGCCATGATGTGAAGACCCTTCCCCCAGAAAGGAGCAGCCCCGTGGGGTGAAGGGGACCCTGGTGACACCCCCATCCGTAGCCACAACAGGGACGGGGACAGTGGGGCAGAGGGTGGATGCCTTCCCCCCCTCCTTTCCTCACCACCACGCCAGGAATTTCTCATCTCAGCAGAAATGCCTGGGTTGTTTGTGCTCCACCTTGAGAGATAGGGGCTGGTGGAGCCCCCCCTCACCCCCAATGTCTGGGACGGGCAGCGAGAGCCACTGTCCCCTCCCCAGCAGTCCCTGCCATCCCATGGGACAGAAACCTGGGGACAGGGACAGATGTGTCCCTGCAAAGGGGGCAGCGATTGAATCCCTCCTGTAGAGGCAAACCAGTGTTTTTCCAGGGTGTTTATTGGTGACTGCACAGCTGGGTCCCCATCCTGCCCCTTGTCCATGGCCCTGTCCTGTGTCCCCAGTTGTCTCCTGCTTGACGGCTCCCAGAGATGGGTCCCAAAATCATCGCCGAGGGCTCTCCCCGCAGATCCCAGAGGTGTCCCATCAGGCCAGGATGGGGTAGGTGGCTTCGGTGGCCACGCCGCAGTTGTTGTCCTTCAT
>NW_010177248.1:0-1104 GCF_000695765.1 Mesitornis unicolor
CCCCGAGAAAGAGCAGCCCGGCAGAGGTTCCTGGTGTGCAGCGACGGTTTGCTGCTCTGGTAGGAGCAGAGAGAGGAGGGAAAGCAGCGCTCAAAGCAGAGCCTGGTCCTAGAAACGGCCCTCGGGGCCTAAGGCTGACGGCCAGGGTAGGGCATGGCAGGCAAGGCCAGCCCAGCCGGCTTTAATTTGAACCCTGTTATGTTAATTTGTGATTAAGAAATATTCTAATCTGCAGCTGAGATGGGTCTTAAAAGTGAAGATAAATCTTAACAGAAGCTATCTCTTGTGGTAAACTTGGCAGATCTTTATTCAGCTTCACAGCACTTCTGTCTTCCTGTGACAGAGGTGTGCCATTGAAACTTTATTTAAGAGCTTGTTCACCTAATTAGGGCCACACTTGGCAAACGGGGGTGGCTCGCTGGTAGTGGTGGTCAGGCAGGACACAAATTCGTGCCCTCAGAGACGCCGTTGTTAAGGCAGAGGACCTCCCAGTTGGGTGCCTGGCAACAGTCTCCGTCCACAGAACACACCAGCAGCAGTTGGCAGGAGGGCAGAGACGTGTGTGGTGCGTCTTGTCTCTTCCCTCTGATGGCCTAAGCCTCTTCCACCAGGGAGCCAGACCTGCATCTCAGGAGGATGGAAGTTGTAACTGTCCTCACCCAGCTCCTCCAGGTACCACAGCCTTTCCAGTGCCATTGCGTTTCCAGAACTGCTCTGGGACTACCCACTGTTCTGTGCGAGGTTTGTTGCATTCCCAAAAGGGAACCTCCTTGGGTTGTTCCTCTGCCTTCCCAGGGTGAACTCCCTTGGTAGGGTGGAGGGATTCTCCTGTTTGCTTAGTAAATAGTCTCCTATCTGCTGCTCACGGTAGGATCTTGCACTGGGGAGAAGCAAGTGAGGAACATTTGTTCCCTGTGGGGAAGCCAGTGCCAAGGTTTGCAGTTGTTGTGGACCCTTGCAAAGCAATGTCACACCTGAGTCATCCTGAGATAGCTTTTCTTGCTCAGCGTGCCTTCCCTTTGCTCTGTGTGGCGCTCTGTGCTTGAGGCATGGTGCAGCCTGTAGTTGCATTCAAATGGGTGTGTTTTTATGAAAGATATTTCT
>NW_010177249.1:0-207 GCF_000695765.1 Mesitornis unicolor
CCAGGGATAGGAACACATGGAGGGGACACCAAGGATGAGGGGACATCAAGAAGGGGGGACGTGGAGGGGACACCAGAGATGGGAATAGAGGGACATGGAGGAACATTGAGGAACACCAAGGGTTGTGGGGACGTGGAGGGGACACCAGGGATGGGGATGGGGGGACATGGAAGGGACACCAGGGATGGGGGCAGGGGGGGGGGCCAC
>NW_010177249.1:834-1412 GCF_000695765.1 Mesitornis unicolor
AGAGGGAGGGGGCACCAAGGATGGGGAGCCATCAGGGATGGGAGATGTGGAGGTGACACCAAGGGTTGTGGGGACATGGAGGGGACACCAGGGACTGGGGGACACCAGGAATGGGGGACGTCGAGGGGACCCCAGGGATGGGGATGAGGGACAGGGAGGTGACCCAGATGGGGGGGACAGGGAGGTGGCCCCAGCCCGGTGGCGGTGGCCGTACCCTTTTTGCTGCGCTGCAGGATCTCGTTGGCCTCTTTGAGGGTGACACCGGCTGGGGCCACCACCAGGTCATTGCGCTTGGTCATCACCTGCGGGGACACCGCCACTGTCACCGGCACCGCCACTGTCACCACCACCGCTGCCATTGTCACCTTCACTAGATGGGGGACATGGAGATGACACCAGGGATTGGGGGAAATGGAGGGGACACTAAAGATGGGGACACATGGAGGTGGCACCAAGGATGGGGAGCCATCAGGGATGGGAGATGTGGAGGTGACACCAAGGGTTGTGGGGACATGGAGGGGACACCAGGGACTGGGGGACACCAGGAATGGGGGACGTCGAGGGGACCCCCGGGATGG
>NW_010177250.1:0-4154 GCF_000695765.1 Mesitornis unicolor
ATCCCTAATGTTCTGTGATTCTGTGATCAGCACCAAGTGGTGTCCCTCAGGGGTCTGTACTGGGATCAGTACTATTCAGTATCTTTATTAATTAACATTTTATTATCGAGCATACCCTTAGCAGCTTTGCTGATAGATGCATTTATACGCATAAAGGAAGGGACGGCATGCAGTAGGACTTTGACAGGCTTGAGGAGTGGGACCATGCAAACTTAATGAAGTTGTTAAGAGGAATATTGCCAAGGACTGTAACACCTCTCATATGAAGAAAGTCAGAATTGAAATTGTTCAGCCTGAAGAAGAGAAGGCTGCAGGGAGACCTTATTGTGGCCTTTCAATATAATAAAGGATGCTTATTAGAAAGACAGAGAAAGTCTTTACCAGAGCGTGTAGTGACATGAGAAGAGCCAATAGTTTTCAACTGAAAGAGAGTATATTTATATTAAATATAAGGAAGAAATTCTTTACTCTGAAAGTAGTGAGACACTAGGACAGGTTACCCAGAGAAACTGTGCATGCCCCATCCCTAGAAGTGTTCAAAGTCAGGTTGGGTGGGGCTTTGGGTAACCTGATCTGGTGAAAGATGTCCCTGCCCATAGGAGGTGGGGGTGGACTAGATGACCTTTAACGACCCCTGCCCAGCCAAACAATTCTATGATTGCATGAATAACACCCAAGTGCTGAGTAGTTTAATAATTTCAACTCATATTCCTTTTCACTGTATGTATGCAACTGTGAAATGTGAGTAGAAATAGGTTACAGATGATAAGATCTGTTAGCAGCTGATGTAGGCATGGTGATAGTAGCTAATTCACAGAAGGTAAAGGTTAATTTGTGATAATAGTAACAATCCCTGATGATAGTAGTAACATCCTTGCATGTACATGCAGTCTCATTCTGACTGGAGCTGTGAAGATGAAGAAGAAATATAATATTATATTATTTGAGAGACTGCTATAAATGTGTACATGAGATAGAGTGGTTCTAGGATGTTGAATAGTGCCCAAAAACCATCAGACTCCTCCCTGAGTCCACAGCACATCTGGCAACATACTTTGTAACTTTTGCAGCAAAATACATCTTCTTCCAATAACTGGTTATGTATTTACATGTATTGAGTGCATAAAGAAAAGGATGATTCATTTTTACAATGAATCCTTGTTCTGCACTTTTGGAAATTTTATTCCCCCGTTTTGTCTTTGTACAGCATTTAATAGCAACCAATATTTTTCCCTTAAAAGTGCATAATATCCACTTTTGACTTTATTATATTTGATGAAATGATATTTTCACTTTAGCAAAATTTCAAGGACCACTAGCTATACAATAATGGCAGTTTTAGATTTTATTTATTTATTTACTAATTTTGGCCAAGGTATTCTGTGTTGATCCTATTCAGTACATGGTGTGGACACAGACAATGGAGCATCCTGGAGGAAAACTGTATAACTATAGTTTTCTATATTCTGTATTTCTTTCTATATTCTACCTTAGAATAGAAGTCAACAAAATATGCTAAATATAAAATATTCACCACCAAATACTGTATTGAAATTTTGGCTGAAATCCAGGAATAATAAGTCTTCACCACTTGTGTATAAAGTTTTATATGATACATTGCCATTTCTGAGGAAGCTCAAAAAATTGAAAGATAATTGAATCTGAGAGTGTTTTAAATTCTGTAACTAATATGTCATATAGATCTAGTATAAAACTGGGCTGCTTCATTATAGTTGCAAGCATTCATGCATAACTGCAGACCACTTGTCTCACACAGTTTATAAAATAATCAGCATTCATCTTTTCTCTACTTTCTAGATCTCCACAGGATATGTTGCCTAACACAAAACCGTGTTTTACTGAAGATCTTGATAAATCTTATTTAATAAGAAATAAAATGTGTCCATCCTTTCCTCTGTATACTGTTGGCTATATATTGTTGACACAGAGTATGGTCATTTATTAAGGGGCATCAGTGTTGGCTGATCTCACTCTCTGTGTCTATTACCTAGCCAGTACAATATAGCATCCACAGTATAAGTGCTTAACTGCCAACTGTTGTTCACAGTGAACATCTTTTTTTGGGCATCTTAAAGATAAATTGCCTAATCAAAGGACAGCTTGCCAAAGAGACACCCTAAACAGCCAGATTTATCACTGTAGGGTGATTTAGAGGAAATATAACAAACAAGAGAAACACAATATCAGGAAAATTTTGCATTCAAAATGAGCATCCCTACTTCTGTCTCTAGCGAGATTCAGTATGACTAGGTTATAACACAGGAATGAATTAAGTCATGGCTTTTGCATATATTTCTACTAGATTTGTGTTTTTTAGAGTAAGGATACAGATTATCTTGATTACATCACAGTTTTAAGTGTAATAAAGGTGACCTCATGGTCCTATAGTAAGGGATGTCCTCAATCATCAGGGCATTTTTGAATGCCCTTGTCATATTTATAAAGCAGATAGGTGTATTTTTTTGTGTGCTTTGTTCTGCTGTAGTAAATCACTGATGAATGATTGGAGGAAGCAGCCATGGAAAACTTGGGCCAATAAAACTACTGACTGACAAAGAACAGATCCTCCTTGACCATTGTTTTCTCATGTCACCACCCTGCCTTTTCAAGCTGTATACTTGAATATTAACTTCATCAGTCAAATGCTATGCTACACAAAAAAGGATACCTTGCTAGATACAGTAATTGTGATTTTGGAAGTCCTTAAAAAATACTGTACTAACTGATAACATTGCATTTTTCTGATAATAGTCTACATTATTACAAGTTCAGAATTCCCTTTCACATATTGTTAAAAACAATGAAAATATGTTTACTTATTTTGTTATGTCTTAGTACTCAGATTTTGAAGAGATACCTTTTACATGTACAGATTTTGTTTTTCATTTGGTTTTGATCAAACATATGCTATATGAAAGGACATTATAAATGACACTGTTGCCTCAAAAGCGACAACTGCATAAAACTTACATATGAACCTGGGCCTCTTATCATTGAGACAAAATTACAATTTTCATGTATTGTTTTTGCTGGAACTGACACTGACACAAGGTCTGTTTAGTTCAATATCTTGTTTCCAAGAATAGTTAATTCCATCTATCACAGAAGATACAAGATATGTAACCACAGGGCAGTTTGGTCACCTACTCTTTTTGGCCCAAAAGAATTCACCTGTTGACTATCAGTGTTAAATACTAAACTAAGGACTAAGCTTGTACCTATCATGGTACTGTATTTTTGGTGTCTCAGATCCTAAGAAAGTAAACAAAAGTGATGAGGTCTTAATACAAAGCATACAACCTACTTGGTTTATCATTGTCTCTTTCTAAAATTACAAAATAAATAATTCTTGCAGTGTTAAAAGATGTTGCATATCTGATGTGGATGTGTTATCAGAATTTAGTGATCTGTGTGTAGTTTTCCCCTCAATCCTTTTCTTAGCCCTCTTTCAAAGCTTCTTTCAGCTGCTATTGTAATCTTCTACTTTTATTCAATAAAAGAAAAAAGATTCTTCTTGCAAGAAAAAAACTGGAAAAACATCTGCAAAGCTTTCTGAATATGTGTATGACAAGAAGAATGGTAGTTGTTTTTCTGGACATGCCTTAGTTAAAGTATTACTGTTCCTAAAGGACTAAAGCCTGGAAGAGCAATAAAGAATTGTTTTGGCAATACACTGATATCTGTCACTGTCCTACATAACCAAGCTTATAGATAGTTTGCGGAGTTTTGCTATATTAAAATGTTTGTCTTTATTGGGTTTTCTGTGAGGGATTTTTGGTTTTTTTTGCTAGGGAGGGAGGGCTATGGAGATAGCTTCTTTAAGAGCTGCGAGAAGCTCCCCTAGCTCCAACCTCACACCCATTTCTGACCAGGGCCAAGCCAATCAGTGCCTCTGTGAATTGCTGTATCTAAGAGGGACACAGTGCACAGCCCTCCTTCTCTTGCCTCGGCCCCGACTAGCGCAGCCCCGGGTGCGGGTGGAGCGGCCCTGGCCCTGTCGGGACAGACCCAACTTAAACTGAAACCTCACTACAGTTGCAGATTGAGAGGGAGCCTGTAACTCTTCAAGAACCAGATGCTGGGGGCAGGGGGGAGGGAGGACAAGAAAGGGAGAAGAGAAGGAGGAGAAGGAG
>NW_010177251.1:0-285 GCF_000695765.1 Mesitornis unicolor
AGCACTGGGGAGCTATGGGATGGCCCTGATGCCTCCTGGTTGCTGCTGGTGTCCAGTTCCAGTGAGCTCTCATGGCTTGATTCTGGTGTAGTGCTCCTGTCACGGCCTCTTCTGAGCTGGATGTACGGTTTTGGGGCCCGATGGTTCAAGTCGGAGAGGTCGCACACCCACTTGGGCCCAGAGTGGCTAGAAGAGCTGCTGCCCAGAAATGGTGGGAAGCCGCAAGAGGATCCTGATGACTCTTGGCTGCTGGTGCTGGGGGTGCTCGTCTCCCATTCCAGCCAA
>NW_010177251.1:432-1635 GCF_000695765.1 Mesitornis unicolor
GGGGCCCAAGGTGGCTGCTGTAGCTGCTACCCTGAAGTCGTGGGGGGCTGCAGGATGATACCGATGGCTCCTGGCTGCTGGTACATGGGCCACTGGTGTCTGATGGCAGAGATCTGAGAGACTGCCCCAATGCCGCCTGGCTGGAGATGCTGGGGCTGCTGGTCTCGGGTGGTGGGGCGACATGGGAAGGCCCTGATCCTGGCTGGTTGTCAGGGCTGGGGCCAGCAAGCTCCAGGCTGGAGGCTGTAACAGGATACAGGAAGGTCAAGGGCATGCCCCCCCGCTAAGGCCCGAGGCTGGATGGGGCCAGAGTGGTGCCCTCAGCCTTTCTGGAGCAGAGAGGCTCTGCCAAGCCCACGCTGGGCACCACCTGCCAGGCCTTGCCTGGCCACTAGCCGACGCAGGCGCTTTGCTTCTTACCGGTGTCCGAGCCAGCACAGCTGCTGCATTCCCATCTACGCATGATGATCCTCAATTGGGAGCAGAGTCTGTGGGTGCCCTCGGCAGCACAGGAGCAGCACAGGAGCAGTTGCCAGGGCCTGGGGAAGCAAACGGGTTCAGAGCTCTGAGGACAAAGCGATGGCAGCATAGGGTTGTCCAGCTGAGCTCTTGTTCTCAGGCCTTCTGCTTCGAGCCCTTGGCGAGCCAGAGCCCCGGGGGGCAGCTTTGGCTACTTACCCCTCTGCCTCTACCTGCTGCCTGCCTCCTGGACAAAGGCACACACTGGCATCACAGCGGCGATGCCTCTCATCTAGCTCTGCATATGTCTCGTCATTCTCCCATGTTGGCAGACTGATGGAGAAAGGAAAATTGATAAACCCCTGCTGCCCTGGCATAAGGCAGATGCAAGGTGTCCCTGCTCTTGCTGTTTCCACCTCCTCTGTGAAGCTGAAGCCCAGACTCACGGGACAGCAGAGGGCCAGGAGAGCTGGGGCAGTCCCGGGCGCGCCACAGCACTTGCACCCTCCTGTCCCATGTACCGGGTAGAAGGACACCGACCTGAAAGGGACTCGGATTCCCATGATGAGCATTTCCAGGATGAAAGGCTGGCTGCTTCTACAGTGCGGGCACTGGAAGCAACAAACACCAGCACACACAGCATATCCCTGCAGGGGGAGATAAAGGGGGAGAGTGAGGAGGCCCTGGGACTGCTGAGTGTCTGCTGTGGCCTGGGGTGGAGGGAGCAGTTCCTACCTGGATGCA
>NW_010177252.1:0-205 GCF_000695765.1 Mesitornis unicolor
GCCTGAAGGTGATCAGCACCTTGTCCGTGGGGTTTGACCACCTCGCCCTGGATGAAATCAAGAAGCGGTAAACCCTCGCCCACCCAGCCCCTCAGGGGGACAGGGCCCCATTGGGGAAGGAGGGCGACACTCAGAGCTCGTCCCACTCTTGGTGTGGCGGAGCTGCAGGTCACAGCGGCACAGGCCCTGGGGGGAAAATGCACGG
>NW_010177252.1:348-561 GCF_000695765.1 Mesitornis unicolor
CAGCTGGGGAGCCCAAGGTGTTGTCCTCTCCCCGTGCACTGCAGACACCTAGGAGAGGTGCAGCACCAGCAACTCACCCAGGAATTTTGGAGAAGCCCCCCAGGGCTGCCAGCCTTGCCCCAGAGGCCTGTGCTTGCCTTGCAGGGGGATCCGTGTGGGGTACACCCCCGACGTCCTGACCGATGCCACCGCAGAGCTCTCAGTGGCCTTGCT
>NW_010177253.1:0-2340 GCF_000695765.1 Mesitornis unicolor
CCCGGAGCGCCGCGCGGGCGGCCGTGGCCGTTGGCGGCACCGCGACCGCCACCATTGTTCTCCCGACCCCGCTCCGCCCCCGTGGCCCCGCTGGGGAAGGACCCTTCGGGCGCTGCTCGAAACCCGCACGGGAAGGGCTTCGGCTTTGGCCTTGTCTGAACGGTCCCGTGGGGAGGAGAACAAGCGCGGAAAAGTGCGGTTGAATTGCAGCGGTACTACTTCCCCACCGGCACCGGCCGTTGGCACCGGTTGTGGTAACATGTTTGGTCAGCGGGTTTGTGTGCTTTTTGGGTAAAACTGTTGGAAAACCGTTTAGTTTAGGATGCCACAGATTGAAGTCCTGTAGGGTTTTGCAATGTTTATTTCAGAGAGTAGTTTGTTAAGGCATGGCAGCCGGCTGTTTAAAAATGTGAAACAGTCTATTGGTACACTACACCTGTTGTGGTTCAGTCAGAAGTACAACTCCAGGTAAATTATAAAAATATTAAGGTGACGTTTTAAATTGTGCCTGAAGTGGGAATTCACGTATCTCGATGTGTGACACCGTGTGATGCAGCTGCACTTTCCAGTGGTTGTGTGCAATGACACCTCTTGGCCAGACGATCTTGTCCCGCTGTGTTCAGCTACGTGTGCTCACTGAGCTTGGGATACAACGCATGTCCATGCGAGCACTTTATGTATCAGGGTAGCTCCATGAATTTCCGCAAAAATAAGCACATCCGTCCAGTTGGTGACAGGACTGGACCCTTAATTTGTATTTCTCTAGCTCTGTCACTTTTTGGTTTTATACTAGACAAAATAAGGACAATTCGCTACTATAAATGCTGGGCAAGAATTTACATTTTTCTAAAGCTCCAACACATTGCAAAGCCACCACAACTGCACGGCTGAAATTAATTGTCATGATACATAAAGAATGATTTATAAGCACTCAACTGAAGTTGGGATTCTGCAACTTCTGTTTTTGAAAGCATGCAGAAAGCAGCCGGATAATTCCAGTGCAACTGAAGGCACGTTTGTCACTTTTTCTGAGCACACAGAAAGGGCATATGCTGTCTGGTGTTGAAGTGGCACTGTTATGTTCGCATTAATACACTCTTGGCAACGGATGTGGTGTACAAAAACCCCTATAGGCTTAAGAAAAAGATATCTATTTCTCCAGAAACTGGGCATTTGATATAGAGACAGTAACTAGGGAGGCTGACAATGCTATTGTTATAAACTAGTGTATTTGTTTCAAAGGTGGTATCTGAGGAGATTGAACTGTTAGTTACTGTTATATTTGTAATTAAAATATTTATGCAAGTATTTATCTCAAGATTAAAAAAAAAAGCTGTTTCTTTCATGTTAAGAAGCCAGGTACATTAATAGTTCTTTATAAAACTTGAAACTAGTATGCAGATCTGTGGCTTATTCTTTTGCTTACGGCCCAGTGTAAGTTAGGGATGCTTGTTGGCAACATGCTCATTAAGGAAAAATAAAAATACAAGAATGCAATACAAGAAATCAAAACGATTTCACAGATAAACTGAAGGAGGATCTCTACACTGCTCATCTTAGTTGATGATCTCTACATTGCTCATAACCTTTCTCATTTGTAATTGTACAGTTCTCAACCTAGGGGAGTTCCAGACTGAATTCCAGTCTGAACTGGGTTCCCTACATAGAAGTTCATATTTTATTTTTGATAACCAGTATTTATTTCTATCCATGAAATTCAAGGTTGTGAAGATTTCTGCCACAGTTAAATTAATTCAGGGCAGTTCTCAAGCTATATAGCTCAGCCTTCATACTCACAAACGTCCTTATCCTGCCCACACTGCTGACCCTGAACTTCTGCTGCGTAGTCAGTAAGGGCAGTGGCTAAACACGGTATGAGATTCTTGCCGTTTCTAGCTGCTCCCTTTTGAAATACAAGCGCTCCTTTTATGTACACTGCACCGTCACGTCGAACGCACCAGCCGCAGCGCTGTCTACAATCACCTGGTATTTCCTCCTAACTGATCTTGTATTAGTTTCCATGGCAACAGGAAAAAAAATCTCAGGATCATGAAACCCCACCGATATAACTGCATTTGCTCCCTTCGTTTTTTACATTATCAGTGCAAGAAGCCATGTATGATAGGAGGAATCTGGAATAAATACAATGCTAGAATGTCTGTTGTGGAGATACTGAGCTGCAGCCAGTTGCAGCAATCCTTTGCCTCTACCCAGGTCTGCGCTAGCCAAAGCAGAAAGCAAAGCAAACTGTTGCGATAGTTGTGCAGCAGTCTCCTGTCCTAGCAGACTTTACCAATACCCCAGTACTGAAGTGAAATTACAAGTAAAAATGCTGCCTGT
>NW_010177253.1:2350-2660 GCF_000695765.1 Mesitornis unicolor
CGCCGCTCCAAACGCTGCCCGTTCCCCGGGGAAGCCTCATTAGTCCCCGAGGAAGACGGAGCAGCCCGGCGCAGCGGGGCGGGGAGCGGTGGAAGGGCCAGGACGAAGCGCATCCGCTGTGTTTGCGGACAACGGCTCCTTTGCTTCTGGCTAACGGCCTTGTAATTCGGACGTGCCGACACGAACGGCCCTTGGGCTGAGCCAGAGGAACAGGACTGATGGGTGCACGTGCATATGCAGACCCGTCTGAAAAGGCCGGCGGTGGCGGCGTGGCCGTGTTACCCTGCTCACGGTGATTTTCAGCCAGACG
>NW_010177254.1:0-1965 GCF_000695765.1 Mesitornis unicolor
CCCTAACGTTCTGTGATTCTGTGATTCTAATCCTAAAATAAGTTGCTCCTTATTTCATAATTAATAATATGAAAACGTACTAGATAGTGGTAAAGATGAACATGAAGAACATGGAGCTATGTCTACTATTTCCACAGCTGCTGTACGGTATGAATATAGTGGCAATCTAAGCTGATTAGGCAAGTATTCTCAATAGGCAACACCTTGCATTTGTTTTATATACCTTTGTGGTTTCTTTTAGAGTTCTTTAAACATAAAGTTTGAATGGGAAGCAATTATTTTGCCTTCAACTTATTTATTATTCAACTGCTTTTCACCAAGGACGAAGAGAAGAGTTATATGTTTAGACATTATACATTTTCCCTGCATGTTTTTTTCAGGGAATGGTGCTCCTGAGTCTTCCTACTTAGATGTCTGCTGCAATCTTGAGTAGCACAATTTTGACTTGTGAGGTTCTGTTAGATAAGACAAGTTCAACAAAATGTGCTGACATATTTCATGCCACAAGGATGAACTACTACCTGTTTCCTTGCTGCTTATGTACAATATGGGACAGGAGAAGAAAGAGACTGGGGTTGTGATGGAGTATCATAATGCCTTCAGAATACTGGTGCTCATAACAAGGCTTCCATGTGTTAAATTACAATATTTGTTGTAGAGTTACAATGACATGTATGCAAGGGATAGGAAATTAAAATTACATGTTCAGGTAACAGTAGCAATACTTCACATTAATAAATTTTTCCTTCATTAACAGCTGTTCACATCTTTTACAACGAGTTCAGTGTCATTATTCTGCTTACCAGCTGGATAAACTGAGAGACACAGGAGGTCTCTCAGCAGGTCAGAGGTAGAACCAAGACTAGAATACCTGCCTTGTTGTCTGTTCACTAGCTTGTACTAGATTCACTCAAGCTTGTATGACCTAGGTTTTTTTGTTGGTAGTAATTTTTCCACTAACAACAACAAAAAAAATCCACTATGAATTATTGCAGTGGTTTTATCTTGCATTGAATAGTTGGAGTGTGAATTCTCTTTTACTAACTAGTAATTAACAGATGAAATGTGTTTAAATAATACAATTATACGTCATTACCTAATAAAAAGTAAGTGCTAAATGGTAGGTTTTATGTTAAACTACAATACACATATACTATGTTATTGTCTTCTGTAGTAAGACAAGTAAAAAATTTTAAACTACAAAGTCCTCTGTAATGTGCTTTTTTCTTGTAGTACAGACCTATTTAGAGGCAGTTTTTTAATTAAATCTTTTATTTTCAGAAGTTGCTTTTTAATAAAATGAAATATAAGGTGAATTTCTTGATAGAAAGCACTTTATTTCTCTTTCTCTTTTGCAGACATATTTCCTTTTTTTATTCGAAAACAGATTTTTCATTTAAAAAAATCAATTAGCACTACTGAAGAATCCTCTTTGAGCCAATACTTAACTCTCGCTGAACACATTTCATTTATGTACATGATGATGAAAACAAAAACCTGGTTCTTAGTGTCTTTCACTGTGATGTACTACATAAGTATATGATTACATTTCCATCCTGTATTAGACATTATTTACACTGCAGCTGTCATGCATTTCAATTACTATAAATCTCTGTACACTGTGAAAGGTCCTTTGCTCTGAAACAAGATCCAGTTATTCATTCCTTTTTCCAGCTATACTTTGTGGAAAAAAAAAATAAATACCTGATGTACTCAATGTTAATCAAAAGTTCATGCAGATTGAATGAATTTACTGTCAGTCAGAAGACAGATCTATTAGAAGAAAAAGACTCCAAGGGAGTTTCAATATATCTGCTTTTTTAACAGTAAATGAGAAATGTGCTACATATATCACTGTGATTCTGGTTCCATCTTTCTTTTCCTTTTTCTTTTATTTCTTAAGCTGAAAGGATTGGGTGGATTGAGCTTTGCCATTATTGCAAGAGGAGTGCTGTTCATATATTT
>NW_010177254.1:2013-7720 GCF_000695765.1 Mesitornis unicolor
AGTACACTGTAATTTTCAACCCTCTGAGTTGAAAAAGCATTTTCCAAATTTTCTCCAGGTTGCACCCAATTAACACATGCAGGTTGCAATTTTTTTTCAGAGTTTAGTTTATTCTGCTGCATATTATGTAAGGTAGTAAAAACCATTCTGAAAGACATAAAAATGATTACTTTAAAATACAAAACTAATCTAAGATTTTTCAATTCTTTGTGCCACTGTTTAGCTCCCTTGCTTCTTTAGCTACCCATATGTATCTCCTATACTAATGTAACACTGAGAGCAACATATTTGAATTTTTACTTTCTTCACTCTAGTGTTTCAGTCTATTAGTAATACTTATTTTTATGCATTCTCACCTTCCCATTCAATGTCAGTTCATTCTACCTATCAGTTACCATCATAAGCAAGGTCACTTGATACCTATTACTTATTAGTAGTTTAGCACCAGTAGAAGAGCTAGAATGAGATTTTCAGGAACATTCACATAATTTATGTGATAGTCAATGAATTTATTCACTTAGTGCCCTATTCTCTTTGATTATTCGATATTAAAAGAAAAAGACCAATTCAGTCATTTAGAAGGTATTCCTTAGTGAATCATTAACATATTCCTGATATATAACCAAACAAGGGCCAAATTCTTCCTTTTCCATAGCCTTTGTGGGTGATAAAGGCTCATCACACTATAGTAGTTTTCAAAAAGAGATGTTATCATAGATATAATATAAGAATCATACCTCTGTTTGATTTCTATGCCCTGGATTTGGAAGTGCTCTTTCTGACTTGACAGGTAATTACAGGGCTTTTATTACTGCTACACATTTTGGAGTTAGATTGGTAGTTCTTGTGGAATCAGTTCCCAGTTCTTGCAGATCTCAGTGTATTTATCTGCCTAGTCTGAGAATGGAGGCTATGACATGACCACTACTTGCTTTTAGTTTCTGTTCTCTACATGGTAGGTGACAATTAGCTAGAGCTGTTGGAAGATTAATTTGGTATTGCTTTTCCATCTCATGGAAAATATTCCACCCTGGGGCATGTAATTATA
Organism: Mesitornis unicolor; assembly: GCF_000695765.1. Classification (NCBI taxonomy): domain Eukaryota; kingdom Metazoa; phylum Chordata; class Aves; order Mesitornithiformes; family Mesitornithidae; genus Mesitornis; species Mesitornis unicolor. The sequence goes on from NW_010177254.1 coordinate 3,062, forward strand.
AAATTAAAACAAAAACATAAAACATAGTCATTAATTTCTGAGGAAAATGTTGACCTGCCAGGGAAAGCTGAGTGTAGTTTGACAAGTATGAGAAGATTTTGTTCAAAATGTTTTTACTTTCTGGCCGAAAACAAAATCTTTTCTGTTTTCAGCTTTTCACTGACTATATTTTTTGTTACTGAAAGAAAGTAGATACTTTTGAAGGAAAATTCAATTTATCAAAAATCTTTTGAAAAGAAGTTTCAGCATATAATTTTCAGATAACCCTATATGCAGCACTAATGAAAAATGGTAAAACTTTAACAATAGATTAATCTAATGGTACATTTCACAGCTTGCTAAGTGACAGATGACTTACGCAAGTGACTTATGAATCAAACAACATGCAAGTATTTTCAGTGAGTGCTACTTAGTCTGAATAAGCTTTTCTACCTAGAATTAGTGTAAACCTGTCATACATAGCACTTCCTGCTACTCACAAGTCCTAGAAAAAAACCTGCCCTCCACTTAAAACACCTAGCTGGTATAGAACTATGGTGAACAGGTAGAGGTTGATTAGAGATTTGTCTGTTCCAGACTGTTGACTGCAGTGCCCAGTAATCAATTTGTTTTTCAGTTTCATATGGCTAATGCAATATCATCAGCCATGTCATGTAATAGTATTGGACAGAAGTAACTAGGCATGACATCTTGCAGTAATGAACCATCAGCCTGGAAAATTCTGAATGACATACATTGCTGAAACTAGTCCTTACAATTAACGTGTTATTCAAACAAACTGCTGGGAAACTCTTCAAATGATTGGGGTAAATGGAGAGAAATTAGAAATCAGCTCCTAACTATAAAAAGAATAAGCTATGAATGCTGGACTTTGAGTCTTCACACACAGTGTTTGTACTCACACTTTTGCATATGTGCTGCCAGAAAACATACCTTCTGTATAGATCCACTAATAGCTTGAAAAGGGCTCTGAGAAGGCAAAAAGAAAGGAATTTCAATTTCTGTTTTATTACTGGAAGAGAGATGCTTAGTACCACTAAGAAAAGTGTAGAAACTGCCATGACTTTCTGGTACTTCATGAGAAATATTGCCTGTTCATCCCAGAGTTCCTCCCAGGCAGTTCTAGTTCACAAGCAAAATCTATCTATATGTTCATCTGGCACTTATTTAGTGAATTAGCTCTTTGCTTAAATTTATGTAAATGATGTAGCTTAAAAATGATTTGAAGGCAAGAAAGGTGAAGCAGTGGCTGCTTGCTGCTATCATGGGTCTACCAGTAGATCTACTTCCATGAGATCATAGGTCTACTGATATTTCTAGGACACGCTTGAACATATGAAAAGTTCATATCATAGTGGTAAAGGGATTTCATGTTGATAGTAAAGCTTAAGAACCTGACATTTTGCCACTAGCTGATGCTCTACTGGTTATTACAATAATGGTGATTAGCAGTGAACTGTTCAAAGGTACAATACTATATTGATTTTTGCCTTTTGAAACCTATATCAAATTGTGGATGACCCATCCATTTTAGTGCTTTAGTTTTACAATTTATTTATTTTCATATTTCAGTATTAGTGTTAGGGTTTGGTTTTTTGGGATTTTTTTTGGTGGGATTTTTTTCTGTTTATGCTAGCCCCTGGTAACCTTCAGAATTAGAATGAACAGTACAGACAATGTCTTAATTAAATAGCAGTAGCAGTCTTACTCGCACATCAACAGCATGTAAAAATCTCACCTGGATGGAAGACCAACAGCACTGTGCAATATAACATGTTTCAGTGGAGTGCAGTATACACCTCTTTTATGTTTGTGATAAGGAGGTGGCAGAATTTTTCTCATTTTTTTTGTGTATGCCCAAACTATTCTGCTTTATTTAACAAGTTGTTGTGGTTTAGGCCCAGTGCATAACTGAGCACCACAATGCCCCAAAAAAGGGCTAGTCGAAATAAGGACTGGGAGGGCTTCTCACCACTTGAACAGGTCACAGGCAAAAGACAGACTCAACATAAGGAACAAAAAAAAAAGCAACCAATTTTAATTTGTTACCAACATCAGAGTAGAACAATGGGAGATACAACCAGATCTTAAAATCAAAACATCTCCCCCCCCACGTCTCCCTTCTACCTGGGCTCAGCTTTCGTTCTAGGTTTGCCTTGAGGTGCAGGGGGATGGGGTGGGGTTTTGCGGTCGGCCTTTCCACCCTGTCACATGCTTTCTTAGGAGTAGGGAAAAAAAGCCTCAGCCCAGTGTCTGTCTCTCTGCTTTCACATGGCCCCTTTTCCATAGGGGAAAAAAGTCCTAGAAGTCCAATATGGGTCTACTCACAGCTGCAGTTTACTTCGCACATGAACTGCTCCAGCACACACTTTCAGCCCAAGTCCATAAAACTCCAATCCGGGTCTGTCCATGGTCACAGTTCCCTCACACATGACCAGTCGACCTGACTCTCACCACAGGTTTCAAAGGGGAAACCTGGATTTTGCGTCCTTTTCCTTCTCCCTCTCTTTTCTTTCCTGCAAACTGACCTTGGTGTTCTTCAAAGTTGTTCTCCTAGGGCCCCACTCCTTTCGCCGCTCCAGGTCTCCTCTGATGGCTGTGGAGATCCCAGCTCTCTCTCTTTCTTTTTTTTTGCGATTAAACTGCAACGGGGCTTAAGCTTAAGTTGTGGTCAGGGCCAGCCAAGCCCAGCTGGGCAGAGCCAGGGTCATGCCATCCGCACCTGGGGCAGTGCTGATCAGAACCGGTGCTAGAGAGAGAGAGAGGCATGCCCTGCACTTCCCTTAAATACACGAATTCACAGAGGTGCTGATTGGCTTGGCCCTGGTCAGAGGTGGGTCTGACAAAGGCAAAGGGGGAGCTTTTCAGGTAGCTCCTTAAGGGGTTATCTCCATAGTCCTTCCCCCATTAACAAAGACACAACCAAAAACCCCTCACAGAAAACCCAATACATTCTACCCCTTGCCACTGTGAATTATGTATTCAAGAATTATTATCAAAATTCACCTAAACAAAATTCAAACTTCTCCGCATAACATTTACAACAATAATCACCAGGGCAGTTCATACACAAAAATCACCCCTCGTCCCTTCACCACCATGAAAATTCCTTATGATCATGCAGATTTTAACATTGTCCAATATATATTTTGCTCGTTACCTCTCCTAATTAAATATCCTTATTTTGAAAATTGAGCCATGCCCCATGTTGGGCGCCAGTTTTGTGCTGTCTCCATTTAAGAGTCAGAGAACAGGATATTCTCTCTATTGTCCCATACCCTCCCAGGGGAAGGATTAAAAAAAAAGAAGGAAATAGAGAGAAAGATGCTACACACAAGGTTGGAAGTTAAGACTGCAACAAATTTAATGAAAAAAACCAGAGAAATGGAAAAGGGAATTAGTAAGGGACAAAGGATGTTTAACTATATACAAAACCCAATCCCAGTAGTCCTGAGTGGAAGTGTCCGAGCAGTGCCTCGTGGCCGCTGCGACTGCTGTGACTCGTCACCAGGGACCGCAGTGGTGCAGGGAGCGTATGGTGGTGGATGCAGCTGAGCATGTGGAGGTAGTCCCAGCCACCCCGGGATGCAACAGGAAGCAGCCCAGGAAACCAGGAAAAGCCTGCGGAAACCTCAGGCCTCCTCATTTTTTTATAGACTGTGGCCGGGAAGGGGGGCGACGAGGACAGGAGTACAGATCTTGGACCCTCCAGGGTCCTACGGACACCACCTGTCCTTCACTTTCAGGCTGGTAACCCTTAAACCATAACACAATTTATGGTCCCTCCCAGAACAATCAAAACTTTACCAGAATGATCTTTGAAAGAAAAATAAAGTTCTGTTTTCTAGTAAAATCTGAGTTTTTTCTTCACAAAATTTTGAAATTGTCACTCTACATACGTTCTAGAATCGTCTGGAAAAGATTCTTTTTTAACCATTTTTCCTACCACCTAGTATTTTCTGTGATGTTTATTAGAGAGAATTTGTTTGAGACCCACAGGTGTTGTATTTAGGCAATTCTCAGAGATTTACAAATCTGACATTTCATCAGCCCTTTCAAACAAGACAGTACGTCATCCTGTTCATAGGAGAAATGAACTGAGGCTGAAGACCTAGTTTAAGGCACTGATTATGCTGTGTACATCTTTTTTTTACATTATAAGACCCTCAAAAAATGTGTCTTTTGAGGACAGTATAAAGCCAACTTTCATGGTCTCTGGTATGCTTCTCAAATAATATGTATGTTTAAGGTTGTTCCTCCTCCTTTTCACTATGCTTTATGAAAAAATGATACTGGAGTTTACCTGGATACTATGGAAACTCTCAGCTCTTAAGGTATGTTTTCAACAACATGTAGTTTATCTTTCAAGTGAGATATTGATACTACCTTCACTAATACTATGATCACAATGATTCTTTTTTCTTTCAAATTATACCCTTGTAGTGTTCTTTGTGAAGACATTTTGGTTTACTACTTTGTAAATCACCATGGGGGTGCCATTTCTTTATAAAACAGATATAAGAAAGAAGGATATCATTCGGAGCTATGATTTCTATCATTTAGAATAAGGTCAAAAGAAAAGAAGGAAAAACTGATCAGTCAGATTTCTACCAGAGTGTTCAATACGACCAGGTTCCAGTAGAAACTGGGGAAAGACCT
>NW_010177255.1:0-7145 GCF_000695765.1 Mesitornis unicolor
GTGTGACCTTGTCTAGGTGATCCTGCTCTGGATCCTGCATTGGACTGGATGATCTTTCGAGGTCCCTTCCAACTCCTAATATTCTGTGATTTTTTACTGTGATTTTCTGTGATACCAGTGTGCAAACTCAACAGAAAATGCATCCATCTGAAACAGGCAAGGTATCTGAATGTAAATAAAAACAACAAAACAGTTCATGGTTGTGTTGGGATGTAATGAGCAGAAAACAAATACTTCAATAAATTTTATTTTGTTTTTGCATGTTGTTTTTCATAGTTTTTCAGTTTTTAAATTAACTCAGAAAAACACTTTGTATCAAATCCTGCTATATATATAAAGAAAATTCACTGAGCTGCAGTGACAGGGAAGCCCACTTAAAGCTCTGCAGGACATGGTACTACTGTAAACTCTGCTGAGTATCTTCATAAAGATCAGAAATCAGTTAAAACTCTATATGCCAGTCAAGCAAAATTTGTTGGATTTTAATGACTGCTCTGTTGGAATATAACCCAGGAAATCAATTTCATTTCATAACTGTGGAGAGTAACATAAGTGCTTAACTGAGAAAAGATTTCCAAAATACAAATTTTAAGCATTCAAGGCGTGTTTTGAATGTAGGCCCCTTAAAATCAGGTGTATGGTATTCTAGACAAAAGTGGTGCCTTGGAATGAGCAGAAGTCAATGCTTAGGCTCTCAGTGGAATAGGAAAGAGGTACTTTGGCGATCTTGTCACTGAGAAGCAGCGTAATTTGAGAGAGGCTCCAAAATGGCTGAAGTACTACATTTCTCTATGAGGATAATTGGTTGAAGGACACTAATGCAACTGTATTGCTTTGGGACTTGAAGTGCCTGATTCAGCCAGACCAGGTATCTCTTCAGCAAATTTCTTCCCCTTCCATCAGAAAATTCCTCAGAAGTGGAGTCTGGAACAGCTTTGCTCAGGTATACCAAGACGCTGAAAAACGTGAGGGTTTTAAGGTTTACAGATAAATGTGAAACAGTATTCCACCCCTAAAGCCTGATCATTTTCAGCCTTCTTAATTCCTTTCCTATCTTCAATTACACCGAGTCTTTTGATCCCAAAAGAAAATGGAAAAAAGCCTTCAGTCTGTAACATATTGAACACACAGTTCTGAACTGGTGGAAATAAAAATCTTAACCTTAAATACATGGATGTGCAAAATATGCTCACACAGACTCAAATTAAGAATTATTTAGATAAAACAATTTTTCTCCTGGAAGCAACTATCACACAAATGGTACACATTTTTCTACTTAACAAGTGATAGCTCTATCTCTTTTCAGTCAATTCTCCTAACTACTTTTCCCTATCATTTTTTCTTTCCCTCTACCATGCTCATCTTCACATGTCTGTCTTCAGACATCCAGATGAAAATTCAAATAACCACTTCCCTCAAAATCAGTGATAACAATCTCATGCACTGAATTACTGACTTTTTGCTTACTGACAGGAATTTCTGTGTCCTTTTTCCATGTGTAGAGTAAGTATGTGTTTATAATCAACTTGGATTTTCATTTACTACAGTCAGCTCAGATCAGGTGTACCCAAATATAGTCCAGCTACTTTATTAGGACTAATCTATCATAGAATAGTTCCGATAGAAAGAAGCATGTTCTGAAGTTACTAATTTCATTATCTACTCCAAACCATGTTATACAAGACCATGTACATATTGTACTTGTTTAGAACTGCCATACTGAATAATGACTATCTAGTCATTAAAAAATATGCACCTGTTCATGGTGCTGTCATCCTCTTTGTTTCCAATTTTATATATGATTTAGCTTGTTTTTGAGAATTCTGGGAATCAATATTCACCATTCTATTAATTTTGTGTGGTATATTATTTGATACTTTTGCATATTTTTAAAAAAGATACATTTAGAGTATCTTTTTAATGCATATTATTATTCTTGCCTATGTTCTTCAATATCTGTCTTTTATATATATGTGTATGTATATAAATAACATATATATACAATGCAAGAGAATTAAAATTCTTTGTTTAGAAAGGAAAATTACAGCATAACAGCTTAACACATTTTTCCATAATATTCTGATTATTCTCTCTATGTATTTATAGCTATACTACTATTCTTTGTATATTCTCTCTCTCTATTAGCCACGGCTTCCTTTTAGTTACTACAATACAGTGTTAAACATACTCCATTATGTACTCTTAGCCTTACTTTGCAGCCAAGAATAGTTTGAAGGAATAGCACACTGCTGTATCTCATTCTGTTTATTACATTTAGAAGTTCTAGACCATTGAAAAACTAATTTTGCTCTTTTCTCTGCAGGTTTGACTGTTTTCAGAAGACAAATGCCAAAGAAAACAAAAGTTATGTATTAAATAAGACCTTCTTCATTAGGATTGCTTGAAAAGACTGGACATAGAATAAAAGTACCTAGCTTAGGCATGCAATGGAATTTTCACCTGGGATAAAAGTGGTGTGAGAAAATTCCGAACAGACTTTCTTACTGAGAGCATATTTTACTTCAAAAAGCTAAGAACTACATCTATCAAAAAAAACCTGTAGTTACTTTGGGCAATATAATTCAACAACCGACAAAAAAAATTTTAAATTTCAATCCTCTCATTCTTTCAAAGTCACACTGAAATTACATTTTAAACACAGACAGATGATCCTCAGAGATTTAGATTCAAATCTCAGGAACAGATCAAGAATATATTTTCCTTGTGGTCATGTTCAGTGTCACTTTGAGGCTGCTCTCTCTCCTACTTCAATACTACACATATTCACAGCTGTCCCACATGATACTGAAAGTTAAAAGGCAACATATAGGTTTTCCCACCTTCACTGTAACTCTCTTAACGCAAAGGTTTGCCTATGCTGAAAAAAAAAAAAAAAGGAAAAAAAATAAAAGAAAAAAGGGTTTTCTTATTCTGGTTTTCAAAAAAAAGCCTGTATACCTGAAACTCTGAACAAATACAGAATACCTGTACAAGCAAGGCTAGCTGAATTTCACCCTAACCTGTATTTCAAGCTCCTGTCTGACCAGGCAGCAGGCTTACCAGTAGGTACACAAAAGGTATGCTCGTTCTTATACCATTTGCCTTTGTGATTAGCTGCTCTTTAAAAATAATGGAGTTTTGAAAACTTATATTTTTGGAAGGTTTCTTACAGTGTGAAAGTTACGAAATAAAATATAAAGAACTACAATCCTGTCAAACACTTTCCATTATCCTTATTCTTACAGAGAAGGGTAAGATTTTATAGGAGGCCCCAGGGATATGAACAATACTTGAAAACATACAAAAATAGCATGCAAGTTTCTGTCTTTTCCTCTTCTCTCTGAACCATGACAATTATATACTATGACTATTTCAGCCCTCTTTCTTTTTGAGGTTCTTGGCACCCAAATTCCTTCCCTCAAGCAAGTTAGAAATACTCCATTCAGAGATTCTTGCTTTCCTTTCATTTTGACTTCCAAGTAACATTAGAGCTTTCCAAACCCCTTTCTCACTGGAGAAGTATAAACATTTTGTCCTTATTCTTTACAGTCCTAATTTTTTTCCACCACAAACTTAGCCACTCAGACTTCTGTGCAGCCTCCCTCTCTGATCTGTTCTTTCAGAGCACCAGCAACAAGACACTGTTTGTGTCCAACAGCACAAAGCAGTCTCCTTACGTATTCCTATACCATTCACAATGTACAAGAAGGTCTTTCAGAGCACAGCTACTGTCCTCTGTTGGTAACCAAGAATATTTGACTAGTTTTATATTATTGAAATCACTTTGTAGACTTGAAATCAAGCATGAGACCCTAATCTAAAACACCGTTTTCCCCATAAAGACTTAAAAGCTTTACAAGAAGCAGTGCAAGTGCAGCTGTGACACAACTTGAGCTGGGTTTGATGCTCAGTAAGTCCATATAACACATCCCCTCTTCTCTCCCAAGTGTGATCGCTACAACAGATGAAACATGGAGTAACAGACTACATGAAGTCAGTGGGCATTTTGTGGACATTTTACAGGGGTGATCCATAGACCAGGGGAATGATATCTGTGTATTGTATCAGTGGATGGGAAGGGGTTTGGTGGGTAATGAGAATGTATTGGATAGTGTGGGACACGAGCATGACATAAACGGCATGGAATAAGGGGTGGAGAATGTGCTGGTTTTGGCTGGGATAGAGTTAATTTTCTTCATAGTAGCTAGTGCAGGGCTATGCTTTGCATTTGTGCTGGAAACAGTGTTGATAATGCAGGGATGTTTTAGTTATTGCTGAGCAGTGCTTACACAGAGTCAAGGCCTTTTCTGCTTCTCACACCACCCCACCAGTGAGTAGGCTGGTGGTGTGCAAGAAGTTGGGAGGGGCCACAGCTGGGACAGCTGTCCTCAACTGACCAAAGCAATATCCCATACCATATGACGACATGGTAAGCATATAAAGCTGGGGGAAGAAGGAGGAAGAGGGGGATATTTGGAGTGATGGTGTTTGTTTTCTCAAGTAACTGTTTGGCATGATGGAACCCTGCTGTCCTGGAGATACTGAACACCTGTCTGCCAATGGGAAGTAGTGAATGAATTCTTTATTTTGCTTTGCTTACCCACACAGCTTTTGCTTTACCTACTAAACTGTCTTCATCTCAACCCACAAGTTTTCTCACTTTTACTGTTCTCTTTCCCATCCCACCAAGTGGTAGTGAGCAAGCGGCTGTGTGGTGCTTAGTTGCTGGCCAGGGTTAAACCACAACACTAGCAATTTACCTTTCCATGCTAGAATTTAAGTTCTGATCTGCAAAGGTATCATTTGATAATGAAAATCAGATGTTTGTGTGTTTTGCATATAAAGAAACTATAAGTAAAAAATTTAAAAGGTAACAAGACCAAATTTAAACAAAAATAGTGCTGAACAAGCAGCACGATGTTGCTGTACAACTCAAGTAATAAAAGCAAATAAACAGCTAGCAATAAGCAGTCATTATGTACCTGCATAATGTCATACATTACAAATGTCATACATCTACAAAAACTCTTCTAATCAGAAGTCACTTCAACTCAAACTTAAGTGCAGAGTTTCTAGAAATTTGGCTTACCATCATTTTTAGAACAATTTATTTGTGTAATGTGCATAAATTTCAATAGTTTAAATTTCACAGAATCACAGAAGATTAGGAGTTGCAAGGAACCTTGAAAGATCATCCAATTCAACCCCCCTGCCAGAGCAGGATCACCTAGACTAGGTCACACAGGAACACGTCCAAGCGAGTTTTGAATGTCTCCAGAGAAGGAGACTCCACAACCTCTCTGGGCAGCCTGTTCCAGTGCTCTGTCACCCTCACGGTGAAAAGGTTTTTCCTCATGTTCAGATTGAACCTACTGTGCTCCAGTTTGCTCCCATTGTCCCTTGTCCTGTCATTGGCTGCCACTGAGAAGAGCCTGGCTCCTTCCTCCTGACACTCGCCCTTTACAAATTTATAAACATTACTGAGGTCACCCCTCAGTCTCCTCTGCTCCAAGCTAAGGAGATCCAGCTCCCTCAGCCACTCCTCATAAGGGAGATGCTCCACTCCCTCAATCATCTTTGTGGCTCTGCACTGGACTCTTTCAAGCAAGTCCCTGTCCTTCTTGAACTGAGGGGCCCAGAACTGAACACAATATTCCAAATGCAATCTCACCAGGGCAGAGTAGAGGGGAAGGAGAACCTCTCTCGACCTACTAACCACACCCCTTCTGATACACCCCAAGATGTCATTGGCCTTCCTGGCCACAAGGGCACATTGCTGACTCATGGTCATCCTGCTGTCCCCCAGGACCCCCAGGTCCTTTTCTGCTGTTCTACTCTCTAACAGGTCAGCCCTCAACCTATACTGGTACATAGGGTTGTTCTTCCCAAATGCAAGACCCTACACTTGCCCCTGTTGAATTTCATTCAATTTTTCACCACCCAACTCTCCAGCCTGTCCAGATCTCGCTGAATGGCAGCACAGCCTTCTGTAGTGTACGGCTCTCCTCCCAATTTTGTGTCATCAGCAAACTTGCTGACAGTGCACTCTGTTCCCTCGTCCAGGTCGTTGATGAATATATTGAATAGTACTGCTCCCAGTACTAAATATCGCAGTGCAATCCAAAATACCTGCAGATCAATTTAAAAACTCTGAAAAATTTTTGATTAGGATGTGAGAATTTACTTCTTGGTTTTAATTATCTAAGATTATATTCTGCAGTCACATATAGGTGATGATCTACCTTACAAAATGTTTAAAACTCAGTAACAGAAGACGTAAAAGCAGAGCACTGTTGTGAAGAGTTGTCTTAGAAAGAATGAAGATACCGAATTTTGTGTCTGAATTATAGAGTGGGCACATGACAAATGCAAATTAGCAAGTTTCTGCTGCATGCATATATTTTCATCATTTAACAAACTAAACAGAGACCACATTCTCTTTTGCCAGCACTAAAGAGAGACTGTTTTCCAGGTTTCATTTTATTTCTTGTTGAACTGCAGACTTGCTAAACTGGCATTGTAAAAATTAAAAATAAAAATAAAATTTGAGCACATCAGTTGTTCAATTGCATATTGAGCATATGAGTTCAGTGTAAGATAGAAAAAAATATCTCCAACAATTTGATAAAGGCACAAGGGTCTTTACATGTAATGTGTAATGATGTATTAATGATTTTATAATGATTTATTTTGAGAGCAGAATAAAGCTCCCGAAATACACAAGGAGTTGGTTGAGGACCTGCTAGGTCAATTGAACACACAAAAATCCATGAGGCCGGATGGAATTCATCCAAGAATACTGAAAGAGATGGCAAATGAGCTTGCCAAACCCCTGTCCATTATCTTCCAGCAGTCCTGGCTGACTGGGGAAGTGCCACTTGACTGGAGGATGGCAGATGTTGTGCCCATTTACAAGAGAGGACAGAGGGAAGATCCGGGTAACTACAGGCCTGTCAGTCTGACCTCGGTGCCGGGGAAAGTCATGGAACAGGTCATCTTGAGTGCTATCTCACAGCACATACAAGATAACCAGGTGATCAGGCCCAGTCAACATGGGTTCAGGAAGGGCAGGTCCTGCCAATCCAACCTGATCTCATTCTACGACAAGGTGACTCGTCTTCTGGACGAGGGAAGGGCTGTGGATG
>NW_010177256.1:0-5963 GCF_000695765.1 Mesitornis unicolor
CCTCAATCGACAGCAGAAAGCCTGCACCCCACAGCCACAGCGCGGGGCTGGGGCGGGGAAAGTCGTCTCCTTCAGGGCCGTTCCCGCCCCCGCTCCGCTTCACGCTTCCCCCCGCAGCAGCGAGCCGTTGGTAGAGGTCAATGTCTCATTTTAATCCATTGAAAGTACAGTGAATGCAGACAGCAGCAACACACCTCCAGAATGCACGTACAACACGAACAGGAACCTAGACTATGCCCCCTCAGCTGGGGGCTGTAAGGCACTGATGTGCTAAAAAGTTATTTTTTTAATACAACAGTACAAACTCACCGTCGCCCCATGAGCAATATTCAGTGCTTTTTCTTTCAAACTCGTACTTGGGTGCCCAGCGCTGCTGACAATCCCCAGGCCGGGCCCAGCGCCGTGCCGCGCCCCAGAGCAGCAATGGAGCCTGCAAGGCCCGGCAGGAGAGAGACCCGTCCCCAACCACAGCCACGCCGCCGCTTCCTCCAGCAGCTCCTACCAACCTGCCTGGACAGCACTGGGTGGCGAGGCAAAGGTGCCGCAGCGCTTACGAGCAGGCAATTGTGGAGCCATTAAGGGAATGTACAGGCAGGGAGAAACGGCCCTCCAACAGCGCTGTGGGCCCACACGGGGATATGCAGCCCTAGAGAGAAGATGCCCACCAGCAGTTTCAGGCATGACTACCAACAGGTCCAGCTGTGTTGTTTCTTCCTGCTTATGAACTTTCTAAACCTGTAGAAATGTCTCATTTCTATTGCATGTACCCAGAACGTGGCATCAGGCTACAGGCTGTTGTCTGTAACTGGAAGATGTGTTATCTGAGGATGCAAGCACAGTATTGCTGCTTTTGGTAAGTGAAATATTGGATATTAGATATTAAGTGTTAAGACAGATGCATTTCAGTGATGTGGGAGAAGAGGAAGGAGCAGCAAAAGAGAGGGAAGTGCACAGGGAGATCAGAAAGATTACTGGAGGCAGGAAGAGAGAAACAGCTGCTTCCAGAAACACTTGAGCACAAAGCTGGCTCTAGTAAGAGCAATGGCATGTAACATGCCTCCTCTGAGAAAGCCAAGGCACATTTTCATCCCAATTCTCAGCTTGGATGAGTTACCTTCCACTTAAATTCACATTCAAAGCAGACGCGGCCTTAACCCCATCATTCTTCCACAGCTTGTAATCCCATACTACACACCACAGGAGACCAAGAGACCAAGGTTAGAGAAGGGTGTTAAAAGGAAACAGCTCTCATGCTCTTGCCTGTTATCATCCTCCAAGAAACCAGGTAGCTTATTCTCTGATGTCCTTTGTTCTCATTCAGAGCCATTTAATAAAACAAACTTGAAACACCACTATCTTCATCTGTAAAGCAACCTAACTCCCATCACAGCTTATTGGATGTTTCAGATGGCTTGCCCGTGAGGTGTTTGTGGAAGAAGGCTCGGATCTGCTGCCAAGCATCTATCTGTGCCAAGCAGTGCGCCTTGGGCTCTCCTCCCCACATCACAGGCTTGCCAACTAGCAGGTGCATTGAGGCTGCACACATGGGGAAAAAGGGGGGTTCAATGTAGTGCCCTGCTCCAGGATAACTGACTATCTCAGGCTTTGCCTTCCCATGAGCTTGCAAACGTTTGCTCCCTTCAACTGCAAAGAATTCGCTTTTCCAGTTGTGATCGTCCTGGCCAACAATGAACAAGAAGCGACACTCGGCCTTCTCCAAAGGGATGAAGCTTTGGCGGTCTGGCCCTTCTAACGGGTTATTCAGAATATCAATAATATCAGCAATCCCAGACTTGTTGACCTTGATGCGTTCAGTATGGATACCGAGGGGTGGAATGGTGACGTCTTTGTAGCGGAGCACTGCACCCACATTTGCCACCGAGCCGTTGATAAGAGCAGTGGCTGTGATGCCTTTTAGGAAAGAGGCCATGGAGACGCACAGGTCACCCCCCTTCGAGATTCCAAGCAACCCAATCCCTGGACCTTTAACCTGGAGAAGAGAAACCACAAGCAATGAACCACAGCCCGCCACTTCTTTAAAATGCTGCCATGTTCGCAGCAGTGTCTGTCCTGAATCTGGACCCCAGGTATAGGCATCTACAGTCCTCTGTGCAGGGCCCGCATCTGAGGGACCATGGGCCATTGCTCTGTGCTTGATTTATGGTCATAAGCCCTGCTGAGACTGCAGCATCATCCTAACAAAACTACGAGGCTCAGTGCTAAAGGGCACAGCAGAGGATACAGCTGTGCTTGCAGAAAGCATGCAGATGCGCAGCCCCAGATTCACTTTGCTTAAAAGGCAGTTCAGGGAAGAAGAGGAAAGGGGTAGGAGAGGCCTCTTCTACAAATGCTTGCTTTCAATGTGGAAAGCTCAAAGCCAGCAATGAGTATGATACTGTCACTAGCAATGGTAATGTATTTCTTATATTCAACCACTGCTTTTGATTCTCCTTTTAAGAATCTAACATGGGGTAGCAGACTCTGCATCAGCCACTCTCTCATCCCTCTAGTATGCTTGGTGTCTAACTCACAGTGAAAAGGAAGTATTCCGAGACAGCTTACTCATTAAAATACATCTTAAAAACTTAACCTATTAAAAGCATTTTTCTTAACTAATTGTACAGCCCTCTGAGTCAAACTAGAACAGGATACCTTAATTTTCTTTTAGGGAGGCAAATTAACTAGAATAGAAAAGCTAAATGATCTTACAGGGTGCTGAAATCCTCTAAGAACACTGGAAGAAGATTAGCTAATATCACAAGTGCTCCAATATCCAAAGACCCTCAGGGGTAAAAAGGCTCTGAGACAGCATCAAAATGTAATAACTTTTGCACCTTATCACCAGTGTAATAGACTTCAAACCCACCGAGTTTGAAGTATGGAAAGAGGGAAATTAGAAAACATGGCTGCAACTTTGCAATATGTTAAAAACATAGTAGGACTATCAGTGGAGGCATTAAAAGGCGGCTATGGTACTGCTCTTAGGGGAAAAAAGGAGGGTGAGAAACAATTTTGAGAAGTTTTTGGGCAGAAAGGTGGCATGAGCAGTTAGGGCGACTGAAAAGCAGCCAAGACTTTTAACAACGACTTACCCTTCTGAGGTTGAGGAAGGTATTTGAGTTCTCCAGAGAGACCAAGTGTTGCCCTGTGCAATTCTAGTTACTGTCACGCACAGCTACTTGGAAGCAGAAGCAGAACTGAGCAGGGCTGTCTTCCAAGAGGTGCCGACTTAGACCAAGTCCTCAACCAGCTACTAAAAACCACACTCACCAAATACCTTGCAATGACTTTAACAGCTTACACAATACACAGTAACAAACGTGTACTGATGCATTTCCTTGAGACCTGGATCACAGAAGCTTATCATGTGCTTCCTGACTGAAAAGAGCATTTAGCATTTAGACATTCTACTGAAAATAAACGCCCCAAAGGCCCGCTGGAAGTCCAATAAACCTCCAGGCAATTAGTACCCTAGTTATGACACTGGGATAAATGGAGCAGAAATTACGAGTATGTGACCCACCTCACTGCGTCACCCGGCCAGTTCAAAAGGAAGAATTGGAATAATCTCCCAGAAATCCACTGTAATGGGAGTTAAAGATATGAAACAAATTAATGACAGCCAACTTGGACAGAGGTGCTATTCTAAGTACGGCAGCCCTGCTCCATCTGCAGTCTAATGAGAGTTCTCTGTAGTGAGAGAGTGTCAGTGAACAAACCAACCTGGGTGTGCTGTAACATATAGTTGATGGCTTCTTCAAAATATTCCAGGTGGAATTCTTCCATCCTTTTAGGGAGATCTTCATAGCCGTAGTAAGCCAGAGCCAGCACAGCAAAGCCATAGTTGGCCAGCAGGCATGCCCTGTATTCAGGGAGCCCTCCTCCAGTTCCATACAAGTCAATAATTCCTGGAAAGGGGCCATTTCCTGGAAGAGACCACATAACAGGACACATGAACCCACAGTTTTTAATTTATATTCCATCTTCATATGCTTGGGATTTTGTTTTTTTAAAAAAGAGAAAAACACAGAGCAGCAGAATGGCACTAAGGGTCCTAAATTACTGTGCCAGTTTTCAGTAAATGGCTACATTCCTTCAAGATAAAACAAGACAGCCCAAAATAGCAGGCCTACTAATGTTTTGGATAACACCAGAGAACACATGGCTCAAAGGGAAGGGATCTCTTGACAACTAGTTCTTTACATCACGTGAACTCACTGCAAAGGTATCGAGCTCTGCTTCAAAAATACCCGGGGGACTTCGCCCCAGTGCATTCCTCAGAAGAGGTGATCAAAGAAAATCTCATCTTCCGATGGTTCCAGCTTCTCAGTTGCAGTGTGAATGTACGATAGCCATTTATACTGGGACAAAGAGAAGAAAATATTTGTAACCTCGCTAAGCTGGTGAGGGAAGCTTTACATTAGGTTCTTCAGGGGACAGAGACTGAAGTCCAGAGCTGAGAGGGACTGCTGCAAACTGGTAACAAATTATGGAAAGCAGGAGGGTAAGAGGGAGTCTCCCATCCCTGCTCAGAAGGAATGGTGAGGCTTCCATCAGGTGCCTGCAGACTAACATGCAAAATTTGGGCAACAAACAACAACTGGAAATTCACCTCCAGCCACAGGGCTACAACACAGAGTTGAGGGGACATTGGCTGAGACAGCACATACAATTTTGAGTTACCAGAGTCAGGCAGGGAAGAAGGGGGAGAGGGGAAAGCACGTGCCACATAAAGGAGCTCCTTGAGTATGTGGAGTTCTGGAGACCTGCTTTGTGAAAGCCTCTGGGTCACAAGGGGAAGGAAAGGTGGGATGTGGTGGTGGTGGGGCTGCTACAAACCACCCAACCAAGACGAGGCAAGAGATGAGGCTTCCTACAGACCACTGGGAGAAGTCTGGACAGCTGCTGGGAGGAAAATACAGCATTTGTAAAACAATCTGGAAACGTCACAGACCTTCTCGATCATTTTCTGACAAAAATACTGTACAGGCAAACCTGTCTAATGTTTTAATTCATCTTCCACTCAAAAACAGAAAATGGGGGCAAACGTGGCAGCAAAAGGCAGCTTGGGCTGCAGCAACTATTAAATGACTGAGTTGAGGATATGGGAAAAGGCTGGGAAGGGAAGCAGCAGGTTTAGAACTCGGTATTTGGAGAGAAACCATCAACTTACTCAGAGAATTACTAACTGAATCCCTGGGAAAACAGACAGGTAGAGGAAAGGTACTTTGCAGGTTGGCTGACACCACCTCCCACGGCATTGGGAAACAAGAAAGGTACTGTGATCTATGTCTTCATGTCAAATACAAGTTAATGAAACAAACTCATGTTTGTTTTCACACACATAACTGCACTATGTGAAGAGTGTGGCCAGCAGATCAAAGCCAGTTGGGCTGATCAGGCCACCCCTCGAAGAATGTCCAGTGCCAGCTGGCGAGGACCAGCTACCCCTTGTCCTTCACCTGGTACCGGGCTTAAGCTGGGTCTGGAAGGGATCTGGCTCCAAAGCTTGGAGCACAGGGACGAGCAGAAGCAGCCCCCGGGGGTAAGTGAAGGAGCCTGGCATGGCCAGTACTCACCAGGAGGCAGGAAAAGCGTGGCCCGGATCTTCCCCTCTCGCACCGGGACTCTCCGTACCCCATCCCGCAGGAACGACCGCTCGTGTTGCGCCTGGGCCAGGAGCTGCCCAGGAGGCTCCCCATGGCCCTCAAACACCTCCAGCTGCAGGAGGAAGGGGCTCTGCACGTCTCGCTTCACCAGCCGCCAGAAAGGCTTCTGGGGCTGCAGAGCCCAGAGCAGCCCCATGGGCTCCAGGCCGGAGAAGCTGCCTCCCGGCAGTGCAGGACAGCGGGCGAGGTCCAGTTCTCCGTCGTCCCCCGCTTGGTAGAGGGCGCAGGCCTGGAAGAGCTCGCCCGTCTCGTCCCGCAAGGACGTCCGCAGAGTGACCTGCTGCCGCGGGCCGA
>NW_010177257.1:0-24100 GCF_000695765.1 Mesitornis unicolor
GGTGGGGGGATCGCCGCGGAGCCTGAGCAGCCCCCGGTGGGAGCTGCAGGGGTAGCTCCAAGCCTGTTGAAGTACAGAAACGTCCCTGCTGCTGGGCGTTTCGCCGGGTGCCAGGGAAGGTAAACACCGGGAGAGCCGGAGCCGTTCCGCTCGTCTCCTTTCCAGCTGGTCTGCTTTGGGTTTTTCTGGTTGTTGGGGTTTTTAGTGCAAAGTGGCACTCTTCTGTCGGTGGTTTTTTTAGAGGATCTCAGTCTGATACTTTGAACCAAAGGGTTTTAGTTTTCTCTCTTTAAAAAAGCTGGAAGTGGCATGCTGACGCCAGGGTATGTGCTCCCTGGCTGCTCTTTGCTCTTTGAAAAGCATGTGCAGCTAAAGTGGGAAAAATTGGACAGTGTCTTGTGAAAGCTAATCTCAGGAAAAGGACAGCCACATGCTGCCATTAATTTATTAAAGACAGGATTCCTACCAGGACTTCTTCATATGTATGCTCTAAGATGTTATTTATAGTAGACTACAGTGGGGAAGTGGTATATTGGCCTCCGAGACCAGAAGGTATCGTCCGTGGTCGTTCCTCCACGGCTGTCACAGTGCCTGCTTCCCAGATGTCCTACCCTGCAGCCCAGCCGCTGCATGCTGTGGCAGTTCTGAGGCCTCAGCTCACCACCGCTCCTGTGGGAATGTGACACATGACCTACAGCAAAAACTTATGTTTCCTGGCAAACACCTGTTTGGTCAGTCTTCATGATTGTCTTTGAGATTATAGATTTGTTGGGACTGTGTAGTATACCAGCTGAAGATCTATGTTTATGCATATAGATAAGTCTTGAATGCCATCTCCAGTTTTTAGAGGTGAGGACATCTACTTTTCTTGGTCTTAATAGCTTATTATGTTAATGTTATTAGTGTGCCTACTGGGGAAGGTACCTATCTGCAGTGAGCATTGGCGGGTTACATCTGAGAAGTCTTTACATGGTTAGCTATTAGAGTGCTGTCCACCTTTACTCACTTCTGTTATTTTCCTAACTCAAAAAAATCAAAATGAGAAAAAAAAAAAATCTTCCTTTTGATTTCTTCTTGTATACAGCGAGAGAGAATAAATCCTTGATAATTCAATGTAGTTCTTGTGACCTGTCAAGATGAAAGAAATCAAGCTATTGTTGTTGATCATTGATTTTTAAAAAGTGACCCTGCCACTGACGGCGCGGCTTGAAATGGTAGAAGCAGTTGGCAAAATAAAAGGGATTGTAATGTTAGCAGTACATGAGTCAGTTCAGTCCTGAGCTCCATCCCTTCCCCTGCCACCAAGGTGGGTGAGTCCAGCCTCTTTGGTTCTTTTTGCCTCACTTTGTAAAATACGAGATGTACACTTTTTGCCTAACTTCAGAATGGTATAGAGTTCCATCTTTTAAGTTGTTTAAGATCATTTTGTATAAGGTACTAAACAAGTGCAAAGCCATACTGAATGTGTTACTGGTCATTCCAAAAAGTGGTGGTGTGTGTGCTTCTGTGGCAGGCAGGGACATCCCTGACCGCTCAGGACCATAATCCAGAAGGATCTGCTTTAGAACTGAGGTGGCAGCCAGTCTGTAGCTCTGAGTGGATCTTATTTTAGCCTAGCTGACCATTATTTTGCAGACTATAGAAATAAATATAATGAACATGGTTCTATGAAATTCCTCACACCGTGCATGTTTTGATGGTCTTGCAGCACCTTACCCAAACCACAAGCAAGTGCATTAAGTCTGAAGTGCATGGCCCATTTACATGGCCAACATTCTACAACATGTAGGACATTTGTAGCTATTGTACCGGGTTTCAAAATGTTCTTATTTGGTTTTAGAGAAAGTTAGCATTGAACTGACTTCTTGTTTTGTTATTAACTTCTCATTTTTACTTTCATATATTTAGACTCCAGAACTAGAGATGCGTGAATGGTATTTGCATAACAGATGTGTAATAAAACAAAGTCTATGTTCGTGTTTCAGAATTTTTCCTCCTAGATATTTTAAGTACTTGACACACATTCTTACACACCAAATTTTGTCTCTGCTGAGATTCTTCGTAGCAGAGTCGGACCTTACAACATCACGAGTCTTCACAGGGCCAGTAGAATGAAAGTAGCAAGATCCTCTTTCTCTTCGTGTAAGCACGTATGAATGGAGAAGGTATACAGCACCCTGACAATAACAGGTATCAAATTCCCACTCTGTATGTTTTGAACATTTATCGTATTACTCATCACAACAAACACAAAAATATTTTGGCACATGCATTTATACCTAGAAAAGTTAATGTCATCTGCCCATATTCTGCTTAGGAAGCAAATCAGAGAGCCCGTGAGCCTGCTTTGCATACGTACTATTACACACATGCTTTTTTACATGCTCTTACACTTGATGTTAAGCACACTTTCTCTTTTAACTTCCTAGGCTATAGATCCAATTTATTAATACGTAAAATCTATCTAGTTGTTAATGAGGCACCTGATTCTGCAAGATGCTGAGTCTTCTATAAGACAGTGAAAGCTAAGAAAACTTCGTAAGGTTATGATGAGTATGTTCAAAAGTGCCAGAGCAACTGGAGACCTCAAAGCAGATCCAAGTTTAAACAGGCTGCCCAGAGAGGTTGTGGAATCTCCTTCTCTGGAGACATTCAAAAGCCGCCTGGACGCCTTCCTGTGTAACCTCATCTAGGTGTTCCTGCTCCGGCAGGGGGATTGGACTAGATGATCTTTTGAGGTCCCTTCCAATCCCTAACGTTCTGTGATTCTGTTATACCACAGAGCCAAACCTTGCGGTCATTTTTCAGGTTAAAAAAAAAAAAAAGAAAAGAAAAAAGAAAAATATTTTCCCAGAAGAACTCCTTCGGCTGATATGGCTTGGCTCGCCAGCAGCTTGCTTCCCCAGTTCCCAAGGAGCCTCATTTGAAGAAGGGCTCCTTGGCTCCTCATTCTGAAGGAATACAGTCAGGGATATGAGCAGGATCAGTCTGTTAGCTGTGTCAGCCTTATTTCTGCTGGGCTTGAGTAGCTGTACAGTGGAGAAGTATAGTTCTGTCCTCTTCATCGCATCACCTTCATCATGGTATTGGCTGGGGCAAAAAAAAAAGGTCCCATAGTGATGATTGATAGGGCTTCTCGTGACAGATTTGAAGATGCTCACGGAGCAGCCTCTGGCTTGATTGAGTGGTTGTACATTTGCATGGTTATTAATTGAACAAATATGCTTCAGAGGCTTCAGTCAAAGTGTCTAGCTGGTATTTTTACAGATAATGGAACAAATTAGTCCCATTTGGGTGGGAACAGATAGAATTACGCTTGATAAAAGTTTTCCTCATTAAGATTAGTTCTGATTCTTCTGCAGCTCTGCATGCATTAAAAACCATAGCTTTCTGGAGCTAAATATAGTTTCATTCTTACTTTATAGAACTGTTAGACAAATGTCAGATCCAAAGCACTGAGCTGTCCTAGAAAAGAAAAGATTTTTATCAGAAAGAACAGAAAAGCTGTACAAAAATGTAGCATGATAGATGCATGCATATGTTTGTGTATTTCCTGTTAATCATAAAAGCTTTTTTATTAATGCAGTATTTTTAGATAACCTGATAAAAGAGTTTGTCGGCTTTCATGCATTAAAAAGCTAGTTTAGGGAAAAAACAGCTGTCCAAATGAAATTACATGAAATGTGAAGAAAAGCTGCGGTTAGCTCTTCAAATATTTGGACTAAATCAAGTGTGAAACAGAGCTTCCTGGTGTGAGTGGCCTTAGTTTAAGAAGAAATCCTGTACAAGTGGTTAAGCTGGTGTTAGGGGCTCATCACTTTCATAGCTAGGTGAGGCTGATTAGATGGCACCAAGTACCCCTGTTTGAAAATACTAGAGAAAGATTTTATCAGAGACCTCCATGAAATACAGAAGTATTCTTATACATAAACTTTTCTTGAGCCATGGCCATTGTCAGATGCTTCAGTTTCAAGTTAGGATGTAGAACAAAAGTGTCTAAAGATGAAAAATACTTTCTTTCCTGCAAGAAAACTGTGAAGCCGAAGGTGAGATGCGTGTTGCAAGCTAACCCTGATCTCCTGAAAATATTACTGTAGATTTTCCTTGTGCAAATTAATGTAATACATTTTAAAAACTGTTGCTCACAGGTGCAGGGGAGACTTGTATAATTTGCATTGCACTTTCCTTTTGATAATCTAAACTAGTCTGAGTCTGCTCAATTAGATGTATGTTATTCTCTGGTAAAAACTGGATCATCTTTTAGCTAAACATATGTAAATAACCAAACCCACAAATCCTGTTAATTGCTACACATTCCATCTGGTATAAGTACTGATTAAAAATATTCTAATTGATAAGCTTCAAATTGTT
This sequence comes from Mesitornis unicolor, assembly GCF_000695765.1. Classification (NCBI taxonomy): domain Eukaryota; kingdom Metazoa; phylum Chordata; class Aves; order Mesitornithiformes; family Mesitornithidae; genus Mesitornis; species Mesitornis unicolor. The sequence goes on from NW_010177257.1 coordinate 4,372, forward strand.
TACTGCAGGTATGTAGAAAACCTGATTCAACTTCCATTGAAGTCAAAAACAGGCACCCGCTAGCTTCAGATAAAATTTGATCTGGCCTAAAGGGGTTAGGAGTAGGGCTGCCAGGGAATAGAGCTGCTTTCATCTGAAAATTGAAAATCCTGCTATCTTTCTCAGCATGCTGCTACCCTGCTAAATCTGTTTGCTCAGTGGCAACTTATTAGAAACATATGTCATCCCTGGAGAAAAAAAATAATGAAAATATTCCAAAGAATTTCAGTATAATTTTGTGTTTGTATGTGATTGGGGTAACATTAAGGAATAGTGTATTATTACTGTTTTAAGGATTTAGTAAGGTATTTTATAATCTAAACAATTGTACTCTTAATAAATGAGTCTCAAAAAACATAGCTCATGGTTTAGGGCTGTGTTTGCTGGCTCAGTATGGTGGAAAAAATTTCATTTTTATTTGTTTTGAAGCGACATTTTTGTAAAAGAGTAACTAAGCAAATTTTTAATGTTTATTTTTGCAAAGAGATTAAATGTCTAAAAATCTTGGAATTATTGATCCTCAAAAAAATTGCTTCAAAATGATGAGTTATGGCAGTAACTGCCTGGGTGCTCACAGGTGGCTCAGGGCAGCTCTGAAGTGTCTCAGCTCAACTTTTTTCTCTTCCAGACTAAGCAAAGTTGCATTCGCTTCCAGTTCCCATGGGCTAAGAGTGTGTGTGGGGAGTGTTGCCACAGCTCAGCTGCTGCTGGCTTTCTTACACCGCAGTAATTTGCTCTCGGGCTTGAATCCTGAGCTTTTAAACTTGGATCCACTTCGAGGTCTCCAGTTGCTCTGGCACTTTTGAACATACTCATCATAATCTCGATTCATAAACCTTGGAACAAGAGCAGCGATGTTTTATGGATAGGTTACAACATTTGTTATAGGAACATACTTATTTCCCATACTCAGTCTTTTAAAGTAAATGTTTAGTTTTGTATTACAAAGACTGAAATTTAAGTGCAAAACATCTCATGGGCAGGGTAACCAACAGCAGTCAGTTTCCCTCTTCTGCTCCCATGGGGAGGCTGGTGTGAGGCACTCACCTCTGCTGTTTCCCATCTGCAGGGAGTACCCTCTCTTCTTGCTTCCCTGCAAAATAAGCTCCCTGGAAGGCCAGCTCCTCTTTTGGGTGTAGTCTCTTGTTCAGAATCAGTGTTGCCTACATGTTGCAACACAAGCCCGTAGCCCTGGTTGGCATGGCACAGCACGGGTGCTCTCTCAGTGCTGGTGCAGAAGTGGTCTTGGCAGGGGTTTCAGATTCATTCAGTACATGTTGCTTCCAGTAGTGGTGCATTGCTTGTACAGCTGCAGGGGTGGTGAATTTGGGAGACTGGAAATTGTTGCTGGGGACTGGGAAGAGCAATATTGACACAGGCAGTGGGGCAGTCTGTAGTGCCAGAGACACTAACCAAAAGCAGGAGAGTAAGCAAGTTTGCCTAAGAACTGGCTCTTCTACTTACCACTCAAGTGGAAAGTCCCATCAAAGTCAGTGAGAGTTCTTGCCTTACTGAAGACCCAGTTTGCTCTGTAAACTGGTTTAAATACAGTGTGTTAGTAATTTTACAAAGGCTAGCCCCTTTGCATTAACATACGTCAAGCAAAATGTTTAAATAGTCATTAGTAATTCACTGCAATAGAAATAATTTTGTTGTCCTACACTAGAAAGAAATGTTAAAGTGAACCCAAAGCATTTACTTAGCAGAAAGAGGGTATTTATTCTTGGACAATGTTCCATGTCATTGAGATCTTCTCTTCATTAGCTTTCATATTTCAAAAGATTTTCTTTCACAAAATGTCATAACTTTAACAAAAGGATGACCAGATGCTGACAGCTGGAGTTTGGCAATAACATTCTGTATCAAATAGCAGTAAATGAATACTAAAATAGCTGGACTGCTTTTTTGGTCCATGACTGGATATGCATAATTAGCTCCTTTTCAAGTGTTATGCCCAGAAGAAATGCTAAGCCACCTGCATGGGAATAAGTAAATAGCTTTTTTAAATCTTGGTGGGTCTTATTTAGCTCCACTGCAGAATTCAGTTTTGATCACTGACACTAGCCTGATAGCCTTAAAACCTGAAATCTCTTTCTCTCTCTCCCCACATACTGGGGACTGGCTGTGAAAAGACAAGTGGGGGGTACTGGAACAGAGGAGGGTTTTAATGTGTGGGCTTTTGTCCTCTGAAAGTTGTACTTGACACTGACAAGCCTTAATTAAACTGAAAGAAGGCTCTGTGTCATCTTCTGTATTTCCGTGATAGACCATTCTGAGTTCTCAGCATACCTGTAACCTTGGTTAGCCTTCTTCACAAATAGCAAGTGTCCTACCAGGTTCCTGCTAAATACTGCCAACCTTTAAAGAGGTATGAACTTCTTCACATACTCCAGTGAGAGAAGAGTTGTCAAGCTTGGTTGTGAAAGAGCTTTGACCATTATTATAAGTCTTTTTAAGTTCTTATGCTCTGGGTCCTGCTTCACTGCTCTGGGTGCGAGCACTGTTGGCAGAGTCACCAGAAGTCAGACAGTGGTGGACTCGTGCTGTGGGGACAGGGGATGTACCTAGTACTCCAGTAGTCTTGTGAGATCATCAGAAAAAAACATCAGGAAGATCCTTAGCATACATTTCTCAGTTCTGAGCCTGTCCCTGCTCAAAAGCTCCTTCACTGGTTTTGGCATGTTGCTGTAGTATCCTCCAGAGGCTGGCTCAGCATTTCTTAGTTTCTTTGGTTTTGCTCCTATTTTTAAGGAGTTGTTTTTTATTAAATTAGCATTTGTAAGAAGCACAAGAGGGATGATACTGGTAAATTAATTCATCATTTACTTACCAAATTATTTGTGAGACAGTAGCAAAGTTACCCACTAGTATGGGTGAGCAGTTCTTTTGTGGAGCTCCTACTGGTCTTGATGTGTCTGTGAAACCAACAAGAACAGCACCAATTGCATACATCTGTGTGCATGGTTAAGCACTGATTTTTGAAACTGGCTTAGCTTAATCTGCATTCAGAAGTTCATCTTGGATCTTGTTAATTGCCCTGAGAAAAGTTGCAGTGTAAAAATACACTTGCCAACTCATTAGGCTACAGCTGGAAGACCAGGGAGACATGCTGATGCTTTCAAGTACAAAACCAACTGCTTTCCCCCTTGAGGAAAGTGGAAAGGATTGCTTATACTCTGAAAGTGTTGCTATGTCTAGGAACCCTCTTTGGGAACCCTCTATCAGTCATCAAAATCGTTGCAGCTCTTTTCCCTAGAGAAGCTAAATGGGTGATCTGAACTGGGACAATTAGTTGGAGAAAGCCATAATTGGAGCCACACTTTACTGTGGCAGCGCTCCTCCTGGCAGGACCCCCGTTTATATCCTGCTGGTTTGCTTTTGCTGCCCAGTCAGCCAGTTGTTTTGACCTGGAAACTCAATTTAATGCCCAGGAGGAGGCCTGGTAGAAAAAACCATCAGTAGTCCTCTAGAGAGCTGTGACTTTGCAGAGCCTCTGGATCCTGGGCCACTGAAGCCACTGAATGGGAGTGCTGGTATTTGTTTCAGTAAAAGTAGGATGGAGCTGTGAGTGATGGGAGATGAGCTTCTCTTGCAGTGTTAGTAAAATGGATTAAAAATTATCATTATAAAAAGGCAAATATAATGTTGCAGTGTTTCAGACTTAAGTTCTGTGAGGGAATATTTACTTGAACTATCTAAATTACAAAAATAGAGGGGAACAGATAGTTGGAATGTTTTAATTAAAATCAATTTGTGTACAAGATTCTTTTTTTTGCAGAACCTATCTTTAGCCTTGTTTGAACAGAGGAAGTTGCTTTGTAAAGGAAATTTCCTTAGAAATCCTCAAGTTTATTTTTGGCAGTTCTGTTAATTCTGACAATTTTAAACTCTTGTGTAAAAAAAAAATGCAGACCACCTCCAGTGGATACGTGTGCCAGCCCCTTGGTTTCTGGTTTAATTTTGATTTAGTACGGTCTCCTCCTCTACTGCCTTAGGATCATGCATCCATGCACTTCAGGCAGAATAGCATTTATTATTTTAAAATACTGCTTATTTGTCTTTTAATTTTTCTCCCTATTTCTGTAGTTCCCTTTGTGATGTTTCTTCCTTATTCAACTACAAACACTTTTGTTTTCTTACACTGTCCTGTAGTTTTATCCTGTGTTTAGTTATTCCTTTCCTTTGCTTTTTTAATGGTTCTGTTCTAATTTCTGCCTTGTTTCTCCTTTATGTTGCTCCAGTGTTAGGAAATGTGCTGCATTTCTAGTAGTAGCAACTGAAAAAACTAGAAATTTTGCAAAGATCTTTGCAGGTGAAATCAGCCAGTCCTAGCTACACGTATCTCTGGCTTGTTTTATTAAGAGAGAAACCCCAAAACCGTGTGATTATTTTTCTTCTCTATGCTCTAACCCAGTCCAAAGAGAAACTTGGTGCAGAAATCAATGGATAAGATTCCCGAGCCTGTCTTACTCACAAGGTTTCACTGTACAACTGAAATAATACCAAGTTAAATAATAGACGAGTGAGTTGGTTGTAGGTAGTTCATCGAAACACTTAACAAAGCACTCAGGATTCTGTGAGAGGCTGGATGTGCATGGAGTACAAATATTATAGAAGGTGGAAATCAACAGAGCAAAAGCATTATGTAACAAATACAAAAATTTCTAAGTTTGTCTGGGTTTCCCTGTGTTTGAATGTTTAGTCTCCTCTGGGTTGGGTAGTCACTAGTAAGCATGATTGCCCTTATCTGTTATTTTACTGTATACCTAATTGATGTTGAATTGGACTTCGTGTGTCTATGCAGGGTTCAGTGAGTCCAGTCCCTAGAAGAAGCAGGAGTGGAAACAGATTTTGGAGTGATCACTTGTACCAGACATTTTGCAGTGCCTGGTCATGAGTAAGCTGAGGTGCCACTTGCCCCTGGGGTGCTGATGGTACCCACGGGGACAGAATGGCCAAGGAGGAGAAGAAAGAGTCCTATAAAAGCAGGAGCTTTATGAGGAGCTGATCACAGCAGGCTCTTGCTGGAACTGAAGCAAGTTTCCACCCCCTGGGTTAATGGGTGCTGTGGTCACACAGCCCCAGTGTCGGGTAGTTTCTCTGGGACAGGACTTGATGTGCAGGATTACAAGGGTGTTATGCTACATGAGGGTAGTGTGCAGGATGTTTTAGATGCTAGAAGAGAATACTTGGAGGTCATGCGGAGATTAGTAAGATGATACGGAAGAACCATACTTGGGATGTGCTGTGAAGAAAATAGTTACAGAAAGGGTCAGCTGTTGTAAGAAAACAAGGATACTAAGGTGGCTTAGGTGGAAGTGAAAAGGCTAGAAAACAAATCCTTTCTGTGGAAACATGGATCCTTTAGCAGATCATGGAAGAGTATAGGAGAGAGGTTTTCTGCCCCTTGACAGTAAGATCGAAATTAACAATTTATCTTTGGGGCAGTGAATTGTTCATGCTTTGTGTATGACTTTTGTTATTTTAGCCCTTTGTCATTTTTCAGAGTGCCTGCCGTGGCATAACAAGTAATTTGCTTTCTTTCTACATTTTTATTTTAAATTTTATACATATTTTCTTTTGTTCTGTCACACTTAGACTGAACTCGGAAGCAAAATTAACTTTATGGCTTGTTAAGGGTATGTGACAACTGTGCTTTGAGTTATTGCGTTTGGCTGAAAATCAGTAATGAGGAGCTGAAGAGGGTTTTGTTTCTATGGAAAGATTCTGCTACGTGTTTGCTGTACTGTGGGGTATTTTACTCCCAAGGGTTTCTTACTTTCAGTTTTCAAGAAAATAGCAACACAGCAAAAATAGTTCTTAGCAGAGGAAGTCTTCAGCCATTGTATGTATTGTGTGTGTGACAGTCTGAATTTTAAAAGTGCCGGCATCCAGGAAAGTTCACAGTTAATGGGCTTAGAGTTTTGATGCCGAAGAAGCCAGGTTTAGTCCATGATAAATCTGCAGTGACTCTGATTTATGCATTACACAGAGTGAGTGTTAATTTGAGTACTGGAATGATAAATATTTTCGAATTATAAATATCACACTCCTTTATACCAAGGAGTAGAGATCACCAATATGTGCACTTTGACTGTCTTGCCAATCAGCATCATATTGAAGTCACATTGGAGGGCATCCAGCACACGGAACATTGAAAAAACTTCTTGTTTGCCTTTGTGCTGGAAAGGAATTCAGTTTTGTAATGATTAGGGTGGAGAGAGGCAGAGTGTAATTTCTGCCTCCCAGAGCTCACCAGCTGCATGCTATTTATTCAGGAGAGGTGTTGCTGAATTGGGAAATAACATATAGGCATTGCAATAATTTAAAATACAGAAGAGTCTCCAGGTACAAAACCAATCAGATTGTAGCCATAAAGATTGCTTTTTTGATAGTAGTGTGTATAACATATAATACACAGCTGTAGGGCTGGGATTGAGGAAGATAATAAAAGAAGAAACAATCTGCAATAATTACTATAACTGAGAATGATGGTTTTTTAAATCATGAGAGATTAGAACTATTTCTCAATATGGTTTAATTGCCTACAATTTCATGTGGATGCTCAAGTCAAAAGGTGATAGTGGGCTTTTATTTCTGTCTTAAATCATCAGAGACCATCCTCCACTTTGTTCCTGAATTATAGTAATTCCAGCTTTGACTACAATTTTAATTTCAGTAGTATGGTTTATGATTGCATCTGTGGACCTCTTTACACTGGAAAGGTCATACTGACTCTTTGATGGTACATCATATTTGTCCATGTTTACTAATTTTCTCCTTTATTATGCTCTCTTAGTTTGCTTACTCTAGAGGCCATAATATATATCTTCTCAGCTGTTGTCAGTGAGAGCCTTGGCATATTTACCAAATGTATCTTCCAGCTGTTTGTAAGCCCTGTGAATTTAATACTGTGTTAGCAGTAATATGGCCAAACCAAAACAGAGTAATTTTGAGTAGAGTAAAACTAGCTCTCTCAGTCAGAGTACTTGCAGGTATTTGACATCATAGCCTTACTAATTGCTGTGGTCTTACCAGTTACTCTATAAATTCCAAGAAAAACAAGGTAACCATAAACAGGAAAACATACAGAAAAATAAGTAAAATCAAGTAAAATTACAAGTTGAGTTTTTTTCCTCCATGTCATGAGGAAAAGAACAGAGCACATCCTTCCATTTTCTGTGTTAGGTTGTATGTAGAAGAACGGTATTTGCAAAAGGTGGAGAGCTGGTGTGACTCACGGCAAAGAGGTCAGAGCTGGGCACGACAAGTCAGCTGCTGACATGAGATCAGACAATTGCAAGTACTGGGAAGCAGGCCGAAAGTGCACTGCAGTTCTGGAACAGGATTTTGATATGAACAGAATCCTGCTCCATGATATATAAAAATGCTAGTCTCTTATTACCAAATCTTACATAGGGTCATAAAACATTAATAAGCTTAAGGATCTGATTACAGAAGTTAGTTGATATTTAGTACTTTATGCATTCAAAGTGTGTTACAAATGATAAAACATTATTGGCTTAATAACTGTAATGAGGAATGCAGATGTGAGAGTGTCATTTTACAAGTGAAAATAATCATATAGTATAATGTGGTTCTCTCTTTTTTATAACTGGTCAGTCACATACCAAATATCTGTTTTCTCCAGTTGCCAGCAAAAATTAATTGCATAAAGGGGGATTAGTTACCTGGGGTTTTTTAAGTAATAAAATAATGCAGCTTTAGCATCCTCATTGGGAGAAACCTAGTGCTATTCCCAAAATAGATCGTCCATCTTTGGTCCTTTGACAATGAAAGAGCTTGTATAGGCTTGAAGGAAGGAAAGAGAAAACATAATTCTTTTCAGCATTGTGTGAAGGTGAAAAGCCTTCTAAGGTATCTTTTGTTGAAAGCCTGGGTGGCGTTTTACTTGGTGACATGTGTTGTGCTTTATTTTAGCTCATTAAGGCAATTTGTCATGTACAATTCAGATGTTGTGAGGTAAATTCTTTCTAGCGCACCTCCACTTAGATGTATGATGTTATATGACAGATTAATTTTCCCTGTTTATTGTCTAATCTTTTTCAGTTGTGTGTTCTACAAAGAATGTCACCCTGGTTTCATTGGTGATGACTCTCTCTTATGTTTTGTGTTCTTGTAGTCATATATATACACTCCTCTATTAATTGCTATGACATTACTATGTGTTACTGACTCCTAAATTCTTTCAAGTTACAACTAAATTTTGTTTTGCAAGTTTACTGGTTCAGATACCTTCTTTTGGATGTCAGCATTATGTCCAGAGATACCATTTAGCACTGTTCAGTCGTCGGTGCTTTTATCACCTGTTCCTCGTGATAAGATAGTTTTAGAAAGGCTATTCTGGTTGATGTGGCATATCATCCAGGGAGTTCATGTAGTTAAAAAGTTTCTTCTATTGCTGATGTGCAATTCTAGTGATTCTAAGATAACTTCATGAAAGTTAGTGTAGTGCCTTTATAGTTAGCTCTCAAAAAGAATCATTAGATCATTTGCTGTGATCTCCTGTGTATCACTATATCTAAACTTGGGTGCTTCTGTACTTTACTCGATAACCTGTATTTGGCTGAAGCACATCTAAATACATGGAGAGATGGGAAATATCCCCCTTCTTTGGCAGTTTGTCACACTGGTCAGTTACTGTAATGGTAAAAATGTATGCCTTGCTTCGCTTTTTAATTTGGTTGTTCACAGCTTCCAGTCATTGGTTCTTGATCACCTCTTTGTTGAAGAACTTCTCAATACTCAGGTTTATTTTTCTGTGCAAAGGTACTTCTATGATACATAAGCACGTCGTCTCTGAGTCTTTTCACCGCATTGCCATATTACTCTTTCTTAGTGTCTAGGCACAAAACCTTTCTTCCATCCCTTCAATATTACTTTTTGTCTTCTTTTTCGGTTTTCAGTATTCTTTTTAAAAAGTGGAGACCCTGGTAGATTAAGGGCACTGATGTTTAGACTCCATGATGAAGATACGGATGTCTCTTAACTTCTTTTACTGCCTGGCTTGCTCCACCATGGCAGAGTGTAGTACAGAAGAGTGGTAGGCATTTTCAGAAGTCCCATGGCCAGGGGATGGAACTGGATGATCTTTAAGGTCCCTTCCAACCCAAACCATTCTATGATTCTATTCTATGATTTTATTTTTTCCATCTCTTTCTTTTCACAAAAGGGAAGTACTATTGTGATGATACATTGTGTTGCATGACGATACCTTATAGCCATCTGGGTTATTGCTGTTTTTCCTAGTGAGGTTAAAACATTAAAATGCTTATGTGTGATCAGGGCTGTAATTTTTATAGGTGATGACTGCAGAGCACATCTGTTCATTCAGCACACCCTTAATCAAATGACTGGCATCTTCATAAACTACTCGTTTTCGTAAACTGAGAGGTTGTCTCTGCTATATGCTGCTGCATTTATTAAGCTTGCCAGTTATCACACATTAGGGCACCAGTGCATGCAACACAAATGCAATCTGAGTCCAGCTTTATTGGTCCAGCTTTATTTAGTCCAGCCAAGTTAACAAAAATATTTTGAAAGTATCATTAGGCAGAACTGATCTAAGACATTGTAAGAGTCCTTACAGAGAAAAGCAGTCCATGGTATGAACACAAGAGTAGAAATGCCTTGCAATCTGTTACCCATTTTGACTATCAATTAAGTCACTGAGAAAGCTATCGGTAAATAGTAAAGATATGGTTGTATACACTTGGCATGTCTGGTGTCAGTGGTTTTAGCAGGTGAATAACCTAAAATTGATTCCCCACCATGTCCATTACAGCTTCTTTGAACTTTCTGTCTTGCTAAGTGAATGACCTACTTCTTTGATCTAAAATTAGTGTCTGTAGCTCCATTTTTAAAGTGTTTCCAAGTACATCCACTTTTGCACCCCTGCTGCTTGCTCTCATTATACAATATAGATGATTGTTTCTCCCTTTAGCAAAGAACTTACCATGTTTTAAATTATTTTCCTGTACGTTGATCCAGAGGGAGAATGCCAGCAGTTTGTCAGGGTTTAGGAGGACAAGTTCCCCTGACTTTCCAAATTTTATTTGTACACTTAAGAGTCCCACTATGCAGGTGAGAGACCAGAATTTAATCTTTGTAGATTTTGTTTGTTAGGATGTACTTCATTGCAGTATGTGGGAAAACCCATGGGGGGAGACACAAATTCTTGCAAAAAAAATATTTGGCTCTCTAAGGAAGCCTGTGTGACACACTGCTTTCAGCAACACTAAAATGTAACTGCACATACCAGACTTCTTCATTCATGCTGCCAAAGGAATAATAGGATTACCCTGTTTTGTTTTGCTTTTTCACCCTGGCATTAAATGAACTGAAACTTGATGTGTGAGTCTCTGGAAAATAAGGTCAGTTGAAAAAGAGTTCATTGTCCTCTTCTTCTTCTTAGGTGTTCACGTACAAGTTCAAGTTTATTCAGAGAACCATGGCAGAAGGTGGATTTGATCCTTGTGAATGCATTTGCTCGCATGAACATGCAATGAGAAGACTGATTAATCTGGTAAGGATAACACGAGGATATTTGGGAGGGTGGTTATTCAGACATTACTTCTGCTTTTGCAGATTTGCAGTTACTGATGCTTTTGATTCTGCTTATTCAGTTGCATGTACAGTTAGAATCTTTGTATCTTTCTGATGAGCTTTTGAACTGTAAATACAGATGATAGCTCTCTGTTTCCCAGGGCTGCATTTTGACAGCATTGACAGTGTTTCTATTAAAATGTTTCTTTGTAACATTTTTTTTAGTCCGCAAAAAAACCACAAAACTAAAATAAACTAAAATAAATAAACCTGCAAACTCTTTGAGTTAAGGTGATACCACACCTATGAAGTTTCACATAGTGGTATGGCAAGATATCAATGTCTAAATTTTTTAAACTACCCTTTAAAAAATTCTGAAGTTGAGAATCCAGTGATTTTGAATTGTGAATTCTATTTCTTCCTATGTCATTGATATGGTTGAGCAACTTCAAGCAAGTCATTTTACACTCTTGTAACTGTGACCTGTAAAATAGCAAGGGTTCTTTGCTTCTATATGGAACTTGTTTTACTGTCCATTGAAGAAAATCTACAAAATGCTAACTTTTTTTCTAAGTAAAAGTATATATTTAAAAAAATAACAATTAACAATTGTGAACTGTGAGCAATTAGGTAAACTTGATTACAACTCTAATTTGGTTAAAGTGTTTTTTAAGATCCCATTGTACGTCAGCTTCATTTGATGTACTGCCCCCTGTTGATTTTCATACATTTGTTTTTATCCCATTTTCTTTCTTAGGGCCTGAATTAATGTACTTCTAAGTTACTGAGTACATCATCTGCTCAGGGCAGTATGCATGAAGATGATACTCTCTAGGATCAGGCCCTTCTTCAAGAGGTTTCATAGCAGTATTTTAGGAAGGTTATCAGGAAAATATGGCATACGCTAGCCTATGATAAGAGCAGGGCTAATATGTAAGTCCCCAAAGAACGTATGTCTGGGAATAAGGAATCAATTTATGTGCCTGCCCTTAAAATTAAACCACTTCCATGGGCAAACAACTACAAAAGAACAAACTTGTTTTAAACAGCACTTTGCAAGAAGTATATATAGCTTGTTCTTGCAAATATGTAAGTTGCACTCATATAGCCCTGCTTCACACCGAACGTGAAACCCCGAGTATCCATGCTGTTGGCCTTGGAGTACCTTGTTACACCATCTCATCTGGAGCGCCAGGGGAAGAGCCTAGAGCCAGACAGATGCTGTACCTGTCTGTGCTCTCAGGGAGCTTGGCTGACCCCATTTTTCAGAATTACTCCACTCAGAGTAAGCAGAGTTCACCACACTTGTCCATAACACAGCACTGCAGAACCTGTGCCATTGTGTTCTCATGCTGCACCCCTGGGCCTGTGCACACAGATTGCCTCCGCAAAAACACACAGGCCACACTGGGAGGCAACATACTCAGTGGGAAGGCTGTATCAGTGGCTGCAGCAGAAGGCAAAACAATCCCCCACAAGGACAAGAGGAAATGGCAAGCATTTGTCATCTCACAGACCAGGAGAGCTTGGGGTAAGCATCAGAGCTGAAGTTGCCAACATCCCAGATCCATGTAGTGGCCAGCTGCATAAAGTCCAAAATGACATCAGACAAATAGAGCATGTCTGCATAGCCAAATCCTTGTGCTTTATGGGCCGGATATAATTTTCTTTTGGTAGTTCTCAAGTGCGGTGCATCCAGCACTCTCTTGATAGTCACAAGTTATTAGAGGTTGACTCACTTTCCTACTGCTGAACAGGCCACAGGCTTGTCTGGAGGATGGAAGTGCAAGAAGTGACAGAGATGTGTGTCCATTTGCCAGTGTTAACAGAGTTGTTCAGGGTGGAAGGGACTTCAGGAGGTCATCTAGGCCAACCTCCTGCTCAAAGCATAGTTATCAGTGAATTCAGACCAGGTCATTCAGGGCTTTTATTCCAGATGAGTCTTGAAAATCTTCAAGGATAGCAGTCCTGCAGCCTCTTAGGGCAACCTGCTACAGTGTTTGACAGTCCTTGTAGTAGAGAATTATTCCATCCATTGTTTTAGTTGAATGTACTGTACTCTCTGCCATACAGTGCTGTGAAGAACCTGTGTCCTCTCAGTAACCTCATTGTAAGTACTGAAGGGCTGCTGCTAGATCCACCTAAAACCATCTCTTCTCTGGGCTGAACAAGCACAGCTCCCTCAGCCTTTTCTTACAGGGCAAGTGCTCCAGCCCCTGGTGACATCCTGCTGAATTCACTTCAGTTTGTGAATATCTTGTGTAGGGGAGCTTGAGACTGAATGTAGTATGCCAGATATGGGTTTAAAGTGCTGAGTACAGGGGTGTAATCACATCCTTCAGTGTACTTATGCATTGTTTAAAGGTCAATGCTGTTGGCAAAAGGGCATAGAGAATTGAGGCTTCTTTGAAAAACAGTTGTCTCTTCTGTAGAGCCTTTACGTCAGGGCCCAGCCATTCTAGCTCATGCTTCTCAGTAAAAGGCACAATTTCAAAATATTCTGGGCAATCCCTGCTAGCCCATATGGACACTCATACACATTCTTTCCCAAGAAGGATTTTCCTCTTGTCCTCAACATGACATTTGTGCTATATCCCCCAGTTGTATTGATTCTGGACCTTGAGGCTTCTGAACCACTACAGTTCAGGCTTTTGACCCCTATTCTGCATTTTTTATCTTTTTGTTTTTTGCTAGAAGATACTGACAGGGAATGGCACCGGTCAGACAATTCTCTTTATGTTGTGGCTGGAGGAGCCTAGGTATGAACAATGTTAGGTGAGTTTTGTCCAGGGTCAGTAGAAGTGCTACAGAGTTTTGCAAGATTTTGTCCTTGGGCTGCTCCATGCAGTGTAAGGTGGGTGCAAATGAATCACCTGGAGGCACACTGGTTTCTGCACCATGAACATGAACAGAGCACATCTTAGGTGCATGCTCTTGGGCAGTCACCAAGACCAGTCTGACAGTGTTCCTGTGTAGTTACAGGAATGGAGTTTATTGCTCGGTGTCCAGCTTCCAAAAAGATCGTATAAATTAGTGCTTGAAACTGTGGAGAAAAGGGGAAATGCCAGATTTCATCTGTCCTGAAAAGCAAAACAGATGCTCGTAAATATTTATAAGAGCAAATCACTAGCTGGGATAATTCAGCAGAATCTAGAAAGAAAAATTCTCAGTCAGCAACCAGGCTATCCTCAAGTACCCTGTTGGATGATTTCTAGCAGGAGACTTGCTAAACCTTTATTATTGCATCTGTTACTTTTATGCTCCAGTAAGAGTTTGCTTTCTAAGCTGCTGTTTTGTCACTTAGTCTTATGCAACATAAGCAGAGAGGAATATTACTGTGTATTTTAAAAGAAACCCTTGGATATCCGTTTTCAGAGTTGTTGAACCCCACAAGTCTCCACAGAGACTGGGTACCCACTAGCTCTGAAAGTTGGATCCTCAAAACCTTTACTCCAAAACCATTGCCATATGAGAAAGCTAGGCAATCTGTAGTTGCTCAGCCTGCAGGGAGGAAAAAATATCTAAACGTGCTGTATACCCAGAATGGTTCCCTATACCCACTTAACCATTGATTCTTTTAACCTACACGGGTATAAAACACACCAGAGCTCATTTGAAAGGTGTTATAGCTGGGAGTACTTGTCAGATAAAATTGTATAAGAAGGTGGTTGTAATTATCACCAGACCGAGCATTCTAAATCCAGAAATTCAGAGTTAAGATCAAATTTAACAAAGTAACAATGTAATTATAAGAAATGCCCAAGTGTGGAAAGGTACTTCTAGGATTCTTCAGTCCAGTAATGACATTGTGCAAAACCCTCATGATTCATGTAGCCTTTAATTTGGGTTAAAGTAAACTAATTTTTGCATACTAGTTTGCTTATACTGGTATAGAACAACACTGATAAGAATTAAGGCTTCTGCTAATGAAAAAGACATGACTTATTCAGTTATGACTATTATATGTAAAGTTAAAAATACATATTCAAATACACAAGATTTCTGTTAGAGGTAACTGTATGGGAAATTTGAACGTCACTGCTATGCCAAGGTCAGAAGGAGGTCAAAAAGTCTGACTCTACAACTTGAAGTTCTCATTTTAATTCCCAACATGTTACTTTTAATTTCTCATTTAATTGGTGTATTTACTTTGAAAATTGTACAAAGTACAATTTGGATGAATGTATTTTTTTTAAATAGCATGTAGTTTAAATCTATACTTGAAATCCAGAATTCAGTTAATCTTGTCATTACAATTAATGCTTACACAATTAAAAAAGAAAAGCTGTTGTCATTTAAATCCTTCCTCTATGATATGAGCAACACCACAGAAAATTGCAAACAAGAAAGCTGTTTGTTTTTAAAAAACCTAACTCTTGCTAACTTATGTGGTTTTTTTTCTTTTTCTGTTCTGTCCTTCATTTTGCTTGACTAAGCAGGTGTTTGCTTTGTTGAGGTTTTTTTTTCTTTATTTGTAACACCATGAAGATTTTATAGACAGTGGACTGTATATCTCAAATGTGCATGATTTTTTTTAAATATATTTTTTGCTGCTTATTAGGTTAACTGGGAGATACTGTTCATGCCCACGGTTCTTAGAACTTATATATGCATACTTAGGTGACATTGAACTCTCTTATGATGAATGTTTTATCATTTTCCGGAAGTGGATTTTTCAGGATTCTCTTTGGTGTCAAAATAGGAAAATTTCACACATGGTAGACTTCTGTAGCATGGCCACTGCAAATAATAAGCAAATATTATGATTTCCAAATATTTCTAGGAAACAACAGAAATCTGAAACCTTTCACTCTGACTTCATAAATATCATTTCAAGTATGTAATACCTATGGCAACATCTCTTATGATTTCGCATGTTGTGTAGCAATTCAGCTATTGTATGTTGGGCTCACTATTTGCTCTATGGATATAGCAAGTAATTGAGAGCTTTCAGAAGAGGAAGTAAGCATAGAAGAAAAATACCACAAGAGTTTCCTCTGTAGATACACAAGGGTTGTCCAAACACAATAACAGGTCTGTTAGCTTGTATGACTTTATCTCCTGTTCAGTCTCCTCCATCTGCAAAACTTATTTTGACAAGAAGAACCAAAGTTGAAGACTGAAGAACAACAAACGACATAAAGGACTTTAATGGGGGGACTCTGTCAGACAAGAGGACAATTTTTTTGGAAGAGTCACAATGAAGGACATTCTGTGGTATCCAGAGGAAATGATTCTTGTCTTAATTGTGACAAAAGATAGCACATCTCTAGATAAGAATGCTGTTATATTTAAACCTTTTAATTTCCTTTTTTTTTTTCACTTCTTTTGTGAAATAAAAACCTGATTACACTATGTTACTCCTGTGGACTTCAGTACTCTCTGAGTAAGCACAGGTGGTCCATGGAGGTATCTTTAGCCCAGGGCTCAGTTCCAGTCTGAAAACTAGACTGAAAACGCAGTGTATGTGGTGGCAGGGGTTTATCATACATAGAGCATCTTCCATGAAGCCTGAGGCCTGTGTATGACTACTCAGAATAGCCAGAAATGGCAAAGCAAGCCAGTAATCCACATAAATTTGTATGATATAAACATCCTTTTTCCCCCTCCTCCTGATACAGTATTATTTGCTTTACAGAAACTGTGACTTCAGAAATGTCTCTACTAGTTTTTGTGAAAATGAGCACTATGTTTTTTTAACCCAAAATATTTCTAACTCTGTAATACAAAAGGACCCATTTTGATGAACTGCTAGCAACTCTACTGTAGAGATTTGATAGCTTTACAAACCTCTGTGGGAATTACAACCTTGTGTTTTGTTCTTTTGTAGCTAATTGCAAAGTAATGGCCCATGCCTAGTTTTGCTGCTGTATCAGAAGGCTTGAATGTCTCAAAACCTCTCAGGGATGCAAAGCAAATAATTCTTTATTTTAATCTCTCTGGTATTTTGAAGTGTCACAAGATTTTTATAGCAAAAGTTGCAAATTCGCAAACTATTTCAACACAGTTAGTTCAAACACTTTTGTCAACCAAGTTTCCACATAATTCTCTTGGCCGGGTCATTTTAGAGTCTTACTGTTATAAACTGGCATAGTCTGAAATCGTATCCAGCATAGCCATGAATCTTGGCTGAGGGAGACTTTGTGCAAACAGCACAGAATAAACACAGATGACTAAAATATATCTGTGTTGTGTGATGCAAATAGTTGAAGAGCTCTCAAGATGTCAGCACAGCTAAGCCTGACTTAAATAGTCCCTCAGGCAGCCAGCAAAAGTGAGTTACTCTACTGACGTGGCCTTCTACTGAAAGCACAGCAGAACTATACCAAATACATTTGTGAAAATTTAAAGTGACCTTCTAAATATGGATATTTGCCCTGGATTTCTTACACATTTCATAGCATTTGCCTTCTAATTGATTTTTTTTTTAATAGCAGTTGTTACTGCTTCTAGTCTATAGCCAATTCTTAGTTAACCACCCCAAGCGCAGGAAATTGTATTTTGCTCTCACTTGTCTGTTTTTTTCCAGACCTGTGCCTTCAGTTTCCAATTTCTTGCCATTTAAGCTGGTTCAAAAACGACCTTTCCCAACAGCTGAACCTTAGGTTGTTCATTAGGACAAAGAAGCTATCGTCCTTCTGAGATGCAAGGGGAAAAATCTTGAAGCACTTCCTAAGGCACTGGATCAAAAGAATAAAACACAGAATTGGAGAGGCAGGGTGTGAGCCTGTTCCTGAGCGCTTTTGCTCCACTGACTTTCATTTCCCCCCCTGCATTGGTGCTGGTGTTGCATAGGTTAAGCGCCCAAAACAGTATCACAAAATTCCTACACTGCTAGTGTCTTTAACCTAGAAGCTAGTTCTAGATCAAGCAATATAAATTGAGACTGTTTTCTAGACAGGTAAGTGGATGTTGTTGTTTGGTTTTTTTTAAGAAAAAAGAAAAAAACCCCTTGAAATATTTTGTCCACTCAGGTCTATGTCCCATGGAGATAATTTTTTTCCTCTAAGGCATTAGGTATTGGGAGTTAACTGAACGTTGAATGTGCCTGTGATTCTTTGCATTTCCTGTTTTTGAGCTTTGTAGTATGCTGGAAGCTGCTGCTTTTTAACAAGTATATGTTAAAAAAAATATATAGTATATATATATTTATATATACTATATCTAAAAAAAAAAAATCTCAGTTACACCTCATGACCATCTCAAAGTATGCATAGAGTGACAGTATTGCAAGCTGTATAGAAAATGATGCCTTTAAAATGCTGTCACCTTGATATTTCAGAAGTAAGAGCTACAACCTGTATTATGAATGGCTGAACTGTGCTTGATGATTAAAGCTGTGTTGTAGCCATCTCATTTGAGGAAAAAGGAGAAAATTGGGCTTTTTCTCTCAGGCCAAATGTGGATGTAATCAACACTTAGAGCAAACTGTACTTATCTGTTGGAACTCCTAGTTCTAAGGCTTTCCCTCAAGGCTGTCTACGTGGGAGTACCCTTTTCATTTGCTAATATGCATCATTTTGCAGAAGATACTCAACTGTTTGGTCAAAAACTCCACATGTATTCTGGTTTTGTATTTTAGATAATGCCCTCAGATGCCTCTGTAGTAATACTGTGTAATATTCTATCTCATCCATTTGCCATCTAGTATTCCATGTAGTCAGAGGTGCAGTGAGCTCCCTGTAATGATCCTGACTATCACAACTGCTTCATCATCTTTTCTGTGACTCTCTCTATTCTGCTCATTCATTCTGCTTTGCATTCGCTAAAAGCAGGATGCCAGTGATATCCCAGGGCCTCAAGACCAGCAGAATGATAAAATGAGGTACCAATAGAAGTCATGTAATTGTAGGAAAGTGATGGAAGTGTGGAAGAGGGGTATCTATATGATACTGAGGTGAAACAGCAATCCCAGGAGAAATGAGAAAATAAAGGGAAGAATTAGTTCTTGCTCAAATCGGAGCTCCTGTTTGCACAGTGGTCCCTCTGACTTGATTCTCTGCTGCTGCTTCTTCCATAAAATGTCATGTCTCTCAGTGTGAAAGTTAATGTTCTCCCTTTGTTATAACTGGCTGATGGTTATGGGTCTTAACAGTTGTTTTGTACTCTAGGAATATTATTCTGAAAGGTACCAACCATCCTTCTCTCTCATTTTCCATTGGAGAGAAAATTACTTGTCACCTCACAGGACCAAACTCCATATATTTATCACAGACTGTTATTCTGTCCTTGCATGATCAAACATTTATCTTATTTTAATTCTGCATATGCTCATAGAAAATGTAGGAGTGGGGAAGGCAGTGTTTATTTTTTTTCCTCATTTTTTCCTCTAAGAGAAGCTAATGTAGTTTAAGAGACAGCTTAATTCCATCAGTATGCCCTTATTTTCCCCTTATTTTTCTTTTATTTCTCTTGGCCAGCTAGCAAAGGAATAATGCATGTAGGTGTCATTTTTTGCATCTTTAAATCTGAGCTCTACAGATCATGCTGTGGTTCAATTTGCACTTGGCTTGTATTGAGGACTGACCTATCCTACCACAGCAAATTATTTATCATGTTATTTACTAAATCATTTATATACTTTGGACAGAACAGAGATGGCTGCCAACAAAGCTTAAACAGTGATTTCATTACCCAGAAGAACACAATCAGGAGTATGCCATGGTGTTGTCATCTTCTGGCATCCTTGGAGAGAAATAGAATCATAGAATCACAGAATGGTTCAGGTTGGAAGGGACCTTAAAGATCATCCAGTCCACCCCCCCTGCCATGGGCAGGGACACCGCCCACCAGAGCAGGTTGCCCAAAGCCCTGTCCAACCTGGCCTTGAACACTTCCAGAGAGGGGGCATCCACAGTTTCCCTTGGCAACCTGTGCCAGTGTCTCACCACCCTCACAGTAAAGAATTTCTTCCTAATATCTAGTCTAAATCCACCCTCTTCCCGTTTAAAACCATTCCCCCTCATTCTGTTGCTACCTGCCTTTGTAAAAAGTCCCTCCCCAGCTTTCTTGTAGGACCACGTTAGGAACTGGAAGGTCACAATAAGGTCCCACCGTAGACTTCTCCAGGCTGAACTCCAACTTTCTCAGCCAGTCCTTGTAGGGGAGGTGATCCAGCCCTCTG
>NW_010177258.1:0-17014 GCF_000695765.1 Mesitornis unicolor
GTTGGCCTTCTGGGCTGCAAGTGCACACAGCAGGCTCATGTTGTGTTTTTCATTGAACAACATCCCCAAGTCCTTCTTCTTGGGACTGCTCTTGAGCCATTCTCAACCTAGCCTGTATTTGTGCTTGAGATTGCCTCTACCCAGGTGCAGGACCTTGCACTTGGCTTTGTTGAACTTCATGAGGCTGGCATGGGGCCACCTCTCCATCCTGTCCAGGTCCAACTGGATGGCATCCCTTTCTTCCAGCATGTCAACTGCACCACACAGCATGGTGTCATCCGCACTTTACTTGCACCAAAGTTTCTACCTCTGCTATTGCCTAGATTCACTGAAGTTTTTGTGTCTCTGTATGGGGTGTGCTCCTGCCAAGCAAGGCCAGTATAATGATCAGCACTCTGTATCAAACAGTAAAAGTTCAGCTTTTCAGAGCCAGTCAGATTTCAAAGCTTTGGGAAGCAAAGTCACTAAGACCTCGCCCTTTGTATTGTAACAACCTACCTCAGCTGGTGTTGGAAATTTTCCCTCCTAAGGATTTCAGGATTTTTATACGTTTTCTGTAAAGCATTTTGCTTGAAGCCCCAGAAGCTGTAAATCCATGGAGGTCTATTAACTTTGGTAGTGTTACTCCATTTTATGGTCATCAAGAATCTGATCCTGGGGAGTTAAAAGCTTATGCTTTCAATGAAGTCAGTACAAATTTTATTATGGACTTCAACACCACCAGCCTTTTAGTCACAGGTATTTTGTAAGGTCATTCAAAACCAGAGTTTGCCATAGAAACATTAGGGTGTACAAAGATGCTAGAGTGAACAGACATTGCAAGATCATTTGCTAAACTATCTCAAATATAATATCATAACAGAATATGGACCAATTGCAAGCTTAATGTTTGTAAACAATATCAAACAGTCTAAATATGTCTTGAAACATACTATCAATTTAATAGTAGCAAAACTTCCTGATGAAATAACCAAGGAATCTGAGAAGAAAAGAGGAAAAAAAAAAAGCTGCATCATTCACATTTTATTTTATAGTCTATCTGTAAAAGGACAAGATACTTTCTGGGAAAGCAAAATAAGTCTCAAATTTACATCCCTATTTTGCTGTTTCTTCTAGAGAGCACTGAGATGAAAGGCAGCTAAAAAAGGAAAGGGAAACTATACAGGTGAAAAATACACAGCCTCTTACAGGCAATCAGATTCTGTTTATAAAGGTTTCTTTCTGCAGCTGGAAAAATATTGAGCTAAACCCCTAACCTAATTGAAACAGAGTCAAGAGATTATGAATACCAATCTCTAAGGAATCAACAAGCATACATGGGATTTCTGTTTGAACAATGATCTAATCTGTGGTTTTATTACGTACTATCGTTAAAATCCTGACTATGCTGAAGTCGCTGATAAAACAAAATAATTTCGCTCCACTTTAATTATATTTCCCTTTCAAAATATACATGATCACTCTGGAGTTCTGAAGCTGATAGAGTTTGGCTCATATTCTGTAAATTATGCTAGCCTAAATTGGTAGAAGTAAGATGTATCTCTCATTTATTATTCCTGATTCTGTAATAAAGGACCAGAAGAAAATATCTTATACATCTTATCTGGGGGATAATTGTGATACTCTTCTCAGGTAGAGCAACCCTTTATTTCATGAAGAATGCAACTGAGCTCTCTGTGAATAAACATAGTGTAATAAGGCAAGATTTTACCTTTTTTGCCACTTTCTGCCACTTATTTTCTGCATTTAGATTATCAAAAAGTTCTAGCAGAAGACTAAAACCTTAAGATATGTACAGAGACCTTTTGTAATTGGGATGAACAGACAGACAGACCCAAGATATCCGCATTCTGAAGTACATTAAATAATGAAGTGTTTCCAATAGACCACAAAAATAATTTTAAAACTTAAGTATTATATAGATTTGTCTTTCCTTCTCTCTATCAATCCATTCTTCTCCCACAAAGATACAATTTCTTACAGTACGGACAGAATTTCTTTGGTTTGCCAATTCATTACTCTGGTAAGTTTTGAAATGTCAAACAGATATTTGTTTCTCAGTTATGTGTATGCTTGTAAGTGCTTTAGAGCATATGAATATATGCTTTAAAGTTCAGAATGCGTTTATATCCATTGATTAAATGAAACCTTGCCAGCAGCTGTGTTCTTTCACAGAGGTGACAATTTAATAACATATTCAAATTATAAGGCATTTTCAAGACTTTTTGAAATGAAGAGGTCTATAAAAATGCAAGACAATCTCAGATCACCGGTCAACTATGATATGGTACATAAAGTCACCATCCTTATGACAACTGCCTGTAAAAATAACACAGGTCACATCAATGTCTTCAGTAGCTAGTGACTTTGTTTACTCCATTTCAGGTGCCAGAGTGGATCCAGTCCAGCCCAGGAAGAATGAACTGGCATAGACGGAATGACAGACATTAGGCATAAGTATTTTTTATATCAAGCCTTTGGCAAGTTACTTGTTGGAAAAATCTGTTCTCATGAACACAATCCAAAATCTGCAAGTTGTGCTACTAAGGCATATGATAACTTCTACTATCCAGGGATATGCTAATACATACCATCCTGGGATATGCCAAACCATTGCCAGGATAATGGCTCATTCCAGATGCCAGTCAAGGTCCTTTTTGACAGCCTTAGGGCATTTCAGTATAAAAGCAGTTTTGACTGGGTTGTTCAGAGCAGAGGATCTTTTATAGTTTTTTTCCTCCATCAGAAACTGTAAATAATCTTTGAATGAAAAGATGATGGAACATTGTGCAATTCTTCTCATTCACTATGACTTATAATTATGCATTTATTGTTCTGATTTTTTTTTAAGCTCCTTACATGTTGTGTACAAAAACCTCATCTTTCCCATAATTTATAGACCATGGATATGGGGCAAAAATAACGAACACAAATATAATGGAAAAAGTGAGAAGAAAAGGTAGAAATAAGGCTTTACACTTTGTATAGTTTCAGAACACTAAAGTAAGAAGTTTATTACAGATAGAAGTTTAATTTCTAGGGTTAAAACATACTGGTAACAATAGCAACTGTGACTTTTAACTCATTTATTTAGTTAGTTATTTTTAGTTAAAACTATGCAAACAGTTGAAAAGTGCACAGGGGTTAAATGTCACTGGGAAACAAAAAGGAAGGTCATGGAATTGTATGATTTTCATAGAAAATTGATTACAAACATTCTGTGTTTACTTTTGCATGGGATTCACTCATACTTGTGAGTCATAGACAAGAAGAGAAATGTGGTCTTACAGAACAACACAATTGATGAGAGTTCAATCAGGTTTGATGACAAATTTGTAGGGAGGGGGAAAAAGTAACCATGAAATCTAAAGCTACTTAGGAAGTTTAACCAGTACATTAACTAGTAATTACCCTTAATTAAATGTAATTAATATTAGTTAATATTCATCAGATAATATTAAGTATTTGAGTAATATTAATATTGCTTCATATTAATTAAGATAAATTATTCTCAATTGGGTTAACTTGCAAGGATGTTAAGGTGATTTTTTTCATTATTTAAAAATTTTTCATCAAAACTACATATTTTTCTAAAGTACACAATAGTTCTGGGCTGTTCTGAGCTGCTCATATGATTCTTCCTCTTATGACTTACTCAATACATTAATATTGTATCAAAAGTTCAGCTGCATACTCAGCTAAGTTAACTAGCTACAAATAAGCTACTTTATGAGAATATTAGCTTGCATTCTGAAAGAATGTGGTCTATCCAAACTGAGAAGTCACCTTTTTTTTCCAAGTCTAATTAAGCTGATTGCAAGGACGGGCTAATGAGTCTGGGATTAGGTTACCGCTTCTAAGTAATGTACTCCATAAAAAAATCAATTTACTTCACAATCAGCAATGCCTTTTATATATATGTTTCATATGCATTTCTCAAGAAATGCAACTTTGAATGTCTGAATAATGCAAACGAGGACCTCAGGCAATGAATGGCTGAATGACCTTCACTAGGAGGTCTAGGAAGAAGCAAGGACTAGAACACCTTCCTCGAGTTTGACACTAGCACCTCACTCCTTGGTCATTTTTCTTCTCCCTAATTTATTTGGATTGGAACAAAAGTCTGTAGGAGAAACTCTATTGCCTGCATGGTGCAAGATTTCAAACTAGATGGCCTTTTTGTCCTTGACAGCCAGTAATGTCAAGAGAACTATGAAAATATAGTCCAGGCTTAATATCAGAATTTGTGTGAATGACTTTTACACCCATAGTCCCACTGGAAGGTAAAAAAATAATATTAAAAATCAAGATATCATACAAAGAAAAGTTCCTCAGATCAGTCCTATCGACCTTGTTCTTGCTTCTTGTCAGTTCCCTACGTTATACAGTGAAATCTTACATATAACTATGGGAAATAGAAATCTTCACAGAGATACAGCGTGAAGGAGAAACACTTAATGAGCCACATTACAGCAAAGTTTATCGATCTGCTTTCTTTTACTTGTAGGCATGACTGAAGGCTCAAGTAATTGAATTTTTTTCTTGTAGTCTGACATTTTATTTTCCAGATTTTTTTTTGTATGCTTTGTTCTGAAGACATGCTAAATAAACAGAGCTGAGACTGAAGCGGGGACAGTCTAGGCAAAGAGAGCTGAATACCTACCATTTTTGTTACTGCTAATTTCAACTGCTGCTGGCACCAAAATCCTTCTGAGTCTTTCCATGGAGCTGGAAAATGGAGAAAGGAAAGATTCCTTTACCTTGGAATTTCATCCAGCTGATCACATCACTCTCACCCAATCTCCTTAACACCTAAAGAGCCAAATTTTCATTTAAGTTAAACCATACTATAATAAATGTAGAAATCCAGCAGAAATTATAAAAAGACAATTTTCTATGACCATCCAGAAGTTACTTATCATCCTGTTACAAAGACCTTAGGCCAGAAATCCTAAAGAGTTTAAAGAAGTCATATTGGAAAATCATAATATCTCTGAGTAACTTAGTCTCCTTGTAGTCCATTGTCAGAGGACATGATTGAACGTCCAGAAGATAGGTCAGTTATTACCTTATCAAAAATCCCTTTTATCACTGCTGAGGATTTATAATCAACCAAGAGACGTGCAGCTGTCAGGATGTGGCTGGGAAGCCATGCAATGCCTGGCTGGGCAGCATACAAATGATTATATAAGATCGATCAGGTGATTTTTATAAGATCAATCAGGTGACTTGTCCTTGTCCTTGGCTATTCAGGAAGTGTATCTACAGCTTTTGATGATCCTACCAAGTCCTTCTTGGTTTGCTTCTTTTTCTTGCGCTATCCCTCCTCTAGATCAGATTTTAGGACCTAAGACATAAATTCTATCGTCAGTGTGAGTCTTGCAAACTATAATTCACATACGAAGTAGTCTACAAAATCAGTCCCCAAAGAAATAATAATCAAAATAACTATTTATTCTTTCTTTCTGCTTGTATTTTTCTCTCCTCCCTTTTTATTTCACCCTCTTTAGTTCCTGCTTTTCTTCCTATTACAAAGTATTTATAAGTCAATATTTACCAGTGAATAATACAGCAAGGCTAGAAAGAAAATAAGAATGCTCTTCTAAGTCATCATGGAAATTATTTAAGTAATTCTCATATAAAGAAAACAGGTTAGATTGTTGCATGTTTTGTTTTGCTTTGCTTTGTTATGTTTTGTTTTGTTTCCAGAGTTTTTTATGCTCCAAAACGAGCCTCTGGTCTTATGATGCCCCCAGGTTTCTTAGTGAAATGCGTATGAAATAATCTAAGAGAAAATCTTTGTGAAACTTTTGCTGCAGTGGTATTGACAAAGTGATCACACTTGTTGATGGTAAAGGGATACGCATTACAGTTTGGATTACATTCTTGCGTTCTCATCAAAACTGATTCTCTAGTACAAAAGGGATTTTCATTAAACTCATAGCATTGCTGTTATTATCCTGGATTAATGACTTACTGATACTGAAACCAGAGGACTGGGGCAGTCATTTTCAAGGGGAAATGTGGGTCCTTGTAAGAGCCTGAAGTAAAATTATCTGCTCTCTGGAGACCTTTATTTCACTTTTTATTTCAGTCAATAAATGGGAATAGTTTGCTTGGTAGCACAAATAAGGATACTTTTTTGGCCAAACATCAATTACTTTAAAAGATATTCTATCTTTCTGAGGAATGTATTCAAGATCAGACATGCTTATGGATTGGTTTGCCTCAGTGAACATGGGAAAAAAAAGAAGCATATCCGGTCACTTTTGTGTCCAGTTTATTAAACTTTGTCATTAGACAAAGAAGGAAGAAAAACATAATTTAACTTCTCTGGTATATCCCAATAGTTGAATTGTGCAGAGAAACCTTAACGCAGAAACCAATTTGTCTGACCAATTCTATATTACTCTACCTCTTACTGAACACAGCAAAAAGCTGCACTATTTCATACAGTATTACAAATGAACTGTTTTATATACAGGCTTTACTGTATTGGGAAATATATTTAGAGATCCCATTTCTTTTGTGACTTGCAGCCTACTTAGCTCTTTAGAGCTTAACAGGACAAATTCTGTATCTCCTTTAAACGACTTGAAATCAAAGTAATTTTGGTTTCATGATGCAATAACTCTACTATGTTGTCTCACTTAAACAATTTCTGAGAAACTCTTTTTCATCCTTTCTTATTATTGAGCTTACCTCACAATAACAACAGAATAGTTTCCATGTGATAACTCTGCTGTTCTTTTTCTTAGGCATCCTGAGAGTATTTCATTCTACTGCTTCCATCCTTTTAAATCTGCAGGTGCTCTATCAAACCCATTCAAATACATCTCTAATTTTACTCTAAATTTGCTCCAGAAACTTAGTAGAAACCCACAGATAAACTTCCTGCAGAAAGAACTATAGAAAGTGATCACAGTTCAGAAACTGAAGATTTTTTTTTCCTAAAAAAGCTGCATAACTTTGATAGCATGTCCTCTCTCTCCTATGCTTTTCAGATTTTAGCACTGTACTCACTATTTTGCATCTGATAAATTTTGTATAAGAGAAAATAACAATATAAAATTTAAATCTTGCAACACTTTTAATCCAGGAGATCACCAAAAAAAAAAAAAAAAAGGATTTTAAGTTAAACTCACACATAAATGCTTTCCTGAGTTAGCATCATGCCAGGGTAATAGTGTGGATGGCATCTGCAGCATTTCCACAGGTAAATGGCACACAGGGGCATGCTACAGGATATTAGATATATTAAAATCAGAAACTGTTTCCTTTTCATTTTGGTGGAAAGGTTTATGACAATATTGAAATTGAAATTGTATCCTCTTTATTTATTTACTCTAAAAGCTAATAAAGAAATTAATTTCCTAAAATAATAAAACTGGGGGCAGATGAAGTCTTTTAGTCAGCTAGCCCATCTCTCTCAAGTGGAGGATGGGCATGCTTTAGGGATGGGACCGATAAGAAGATTTGTTAGTATGGTGAGCCTTCTCTGGTGAGTCTCCAGATTTATAAGCTTCACTTTGTTAGTTAAGAGCATGTGTATGCACAAGGGCAATAGCATGACATTGATTTCTTTAGGAGCTCGTCTTCAAAATCAATGGAAAACTGTGTTTAAAAATTGAAGGTATGTTATAGCACTGGAATGCAATATCTTACTACCTGATCCAAAAGACCCTTAGGTTAAGTTTCATCATCTAGAGTTTAGACATCCAGTCAAGACAGCTATTTTGACTCCACTTTGTGATCACTGTAGAGAAATAGGTACCATTTTTTTAATCTGAAATGTGATTTAGCCTTTGTATCCAGACTGAGAGTAGAGGGAAACACTCTGTTAACCATTTCCTCTGGTCTCATGTAAATATTTCAACCTGTAAGCTGTTCTCTTTTCTCAGCTTCTCGGCAACTACCTGAGTAATCAGAAATTTCAAATTTCTATAAACAATGCCTATAGAAGTCACAAGTACAAATGAAGTGTACAGTGAATCAAAATCTGTCCTAAGAATTGTCTCTCAATAAAGCCAAGGCAAATTCCCATTTTCCAGTACTTTCTAGTATACAAGAGAAATTCAGACACAGAAGTCTTTGTAATATTTTTAATATATTCCAGTGCTTGCTTGTCTTATATGAAAATGCATTAAGAAATAAGCACTCCTTTGTATGGGGTCCTTTGTATTTGACCCATGTTCACTATTAAACAAATGGCTTGCAGCTTAAAATCTTTCTCTGGAAGTCTCAGTAGATTTACTTGCATTTTTTTCAACCACTGATAAAAATCCAGCATGTACAGAATGCCTTTCACCAGCATGTACTTGCTGTGCTGAAGAAAAAAAAAATAAAAATAATTTACTTAGACCAGCAATCCAAGGGTCAATATTCATAGATTTA
The DNA here is from genome assembly GCF_000695765.1 of Mesitornis unicolor. NCBI lineage: Eukaryota > Metazoa > Chordata > Aves > Mesitornithiformes > Mesitornithidae > Mesitornis > Mesitornis unicolor. Next base: position 8,395 of record NW_010177258.1, read on the forward strand.
TTTTGTCTACACACACTTTTTAAGTGGGGTCAAGAAATTGATGGGCACAAGTAAGGTGGTAAAAACATTAACTACTTGCACCAGTCATCTTTTGGACTGATAGTAAAATATGAGACAGTTTTAGTTAAGATGAACACAACTGAAATCATGTTTAGAAATGCCAATTGCAACTACAGAGATATTACAATTTATTCAAAGTGTTATATTATTATTGCTTAAATAGCACCTAGAAACTCTAATCACGATTTCAGCCCTGATACATTAGCTTCAGATAGACATAGAAGACAACACTGTCTGCCCATAAAAGCTTATAATCTGAGCAGACAAGCAAACAAATTCTAGGAGAAAGGAGCAGAGGTACAAAGAGATTAATGGTAAAATCCTATGTCTATTAAAAGAAACTGAAGTTTTTCTATGGCCTTAAATGTTGCTAGGATTTCAACATTAATAGTTTTCTAAAGGCACAGAGGAAACCTGTGTCTGGGCTTGGAGGTGGACCTTGATCTCTACAAGACCCTCTTCTTGGTTTTAACAGAAATCTATTCCACAAAGCAATATAATTTCATACATAAATTAGTAGGACCTTTTGACTTCTGAACTAAGTACCCAGGATAATTTTCTTTTCTTATATGGCATTAAAAAAATAAAATAAATAGTAACATCTTTTTTTAAATGAAACTGATACAGAGGATAGATTAGCAGCTTCAGAAAGATATTTGAGGATGTTCATCCCATACATATTGACTGAGTCTTAGACTTCTTAGAGCTTGTATCATTTAAACGAGAGTTGCATTTTTTAAACAGTATGTCAGCACAATTAAACAAAATCACAGAATTGTTGTATTTGACCATCAACATCTCTTTATTTTGTTATTATCCTTCTTCTACTGTAAGGAAAAATTTAAGAGTGACTTAACACTTGAGTAAAAAGTCCTTTTCATTCCTTCAGTCCTCCACATGCAAGAGGAAGAGGGCAGAATTCAGCAGTGTCCCTTTAAATTGCCTTTGATTCCTTCGTGTAACTCTTCTCTTGGGTTTTAGTGCCATATTGTAATGTTAAAGTGTAAAACTCTGCATCTGCTGAGGCATTTGGCTGGAAAAGCAAGTATGTCAACGGCTGTCCCTAGCTGCCATCACACATATGGATTTTCTGTGTTCGGCTCTGCCATCTGGTAGCTAGACCTAAATTCACTCCTCATTGAATAAGGACTATCTACCATATCATACTTCATTCTATATGCTATCTTTTTTCATAGACTTGGTTTATGAAATTTTATATGGTGTTTGTGTGTCCCACATGTGTGAAAATGTTGAAAGTCTTTAGAAATATTGAGAAAACACTTCCTTCCTGCATGTACCCAAGCCAAACATGCACACATATCTCTGTGTGTGTGTGTGTACATGCACATACACACATACACAAAAGAAGAGCTACCTTCTCCAGGGGAAGAGCAATAAGAAATCCTGCTTGAAAACAAGATGCCTCAAATGCAGTTTCTAGTGCTGTCGATTAGAAGTTGGAAATTAAAAAAAAAAAAGTCTATAAACAGAAACTAGAGTAATGTGAGAAGGACCACTTAATGGTGTAATGAGGATGTGGGTTAACAACCCTTCCAGACTCTTTTCCCAACTTGTGACATATTTAGTAGTAGCTTAATCTAGTGACATTTCCTTCCCACATTAGTAATATGTTGTCACAGGAATAAATACTAGGATTTTATGGCTTCCTACCAGAGCAGGTTCAGCTGTGTTAGTTTGACTTTTTCAATACTTGAATGCCTTAGCCATTTCTCCTTCTACTTCTCAGCCTCAGACTTATGTCTTCTACTTGCATCAGTTTTTAGGATGAATTGCTGGGCAAATGAAAAACACAATTTTTTGTAAAGTTGAAAGTCTTGGAGTCCACAACACCTAAAGAGAGCTGGAGCTCTCTATTGATTTCAGGAAAAAGGGCTAGAACAAGGGTTATTTTGCTCCAAGAGGTAGAAAGGGGATGAGATGAACTCAAATCTCTGCTGGTGCCAAGACTCATGTATTTCTAGGATTACTACTGCCAGTTTTACTTTGTGATATTTTAGGAATTGTGCTGATTACTAGTGACAAGTTCCTTTTAAACATATTCTAATTCTTAATCATCTGTGGTGTTTGGATTACCCTTATTCCAGCAAGGTAGAGAGGTGGCTGGTGACAAGCTCTGGTGAAAATGGATAGAAAGGAGTACAAGAATAACTGCTAATGTTGCAAAAGCCTCCAAATCTGAATAGCCTATGCCAGTTTAAAACTGTTTTCCTAACATTTAACATTTTTGAGAGAAGGCATTAGTCTGGATTAGTTAGTGTTTCTGAGAAAATAGGCAGATAGAGCTAGGTGTTCAGTACAAGACAGTTGTCATGCTTTACACTTTTAATGAACGTAGGTTAGAGTAGGCATAAACCATCATTACTGTTGTGGTTTAGGCCCAGTGCATAACTGAACACCACGATGTGCCAAAGAAAGGGCTAGTACAAAATAAAGACTGGGAGGGCTTCTCGCCACTTAAACAGGTCACAGGCAAAGGACAGACTCATCATAAGTAATAAAAAAATAAAACAATTTTAATTTGTTACCAACATCAGAGTAGAACAATGGGAGATACAACCAGATCTTAAAATCAAAACATCTTCCCCCCACCCCTCCCTTCTTCCTGGGCTCAGCTTTTTTTCCTGGTTCCTTCACCTTCTCCCTCCCCCTTTTGCCTTGAGGCGCAGGGGGATGGGAATGGGGCGTTACGTTCATCTTTCAGCCATGCCACATGCTTCTTAGGAGAAGGGAAAAAAAGCACAACACCCTCATCCCAGTGTCTCTCTCTCTGCTTCCACGTGGCCCCCTTTCCATAGGGTAAAAAATCCTCAAAAGTCCAGTATGGGTCTGCCCACAGCTGCAGTTTTCCTCACACACAAAACTGCTTCAGCCCAAGGCCACAAAACTCCCATCTGGGTCTGCCCATGGTCACAGTTCCCTCACACATGCCCAGTCGACTTTGCCACGAGTTGCAAAGAGGAAACCTGGGTTCTGCATCCTCATCCTCCTCCCTCTCTTTTCTTTCCTTCAAACCAACCTTGGTGTTCTTCAAAGCTGTTCTCCTTGGGCCCCACTCCTTTGTCCGCTGCAGGTCTCCTCCAATGGTTATGGGGATCTCGGCTCTCTCTCTTTTTTATTTCGGGATGAAAGCTGCAGTGAGGCTTAAGCTTAAGTTGTGGTCGGGGCTGGCCAAGCCCAGCCAGCAAGGCCAGGGCCACGCCACCAGCACCTGGGGCCGCGCTGGTCAGGCCCGGTGCCAGAGAGAGAGAGAGAGACCTGCCCTGCACCGCCCTTCAATACATGAATTTGCACCTGGCCCATTACCAAAGACACAACCAAAAACCCCTCACAGAAAAACCCAATAAAATTACATAGGCATGGAATTGAAAAAAATTGTTGGATACATATGTATCTTAAAATTTTGTGATGTAACCAGATTCTCACTGTCCCCTCCCTCACCCCAACCATTTCTTTCAGACCTGAGCTTTTGTTCTGACCTTGGTTTGATTTCAACCCATCTAACTTTGAGATACAGAGAGTGAGTCAAGTCCCTGTCCATGGGTGCCTAGGTAATTTTTAGTTGCTGTGACATACCTGAGACATCCCTATCATTCTCTCACATGTGCAGTGAAGCTCTTTATAAAGTGCCAGGCAAGATAACCCAGGAAATCTTAAAGGACACAAATGCTTCTGCTTGTCACTGGAATTTTACTTCTGTTGTTGCCTGCACAGAGTGACTCAGCCTTTCTAAGATCTGAGCCACAATTACATAGATCTGGAGGTCCTGGTGGACAGCAGGATGACCATGAGCCAGCAATGTACCCTTGTGCTAAGAAGGCCAATGACATCCTGGGATGTATTAGAAGGCGTGGTTGTAGGTCAGAGAGGTTCTCCTTCCCTTCTACTCTGCCCTGGTGAGACTGCATTTGGAATATTGTGTTCATTTCTGGGCCCCTCAGTTCAAGAAGGACAGGGAATTGCTTGAAAGAGTCCAGTCCAGGGCCACAAAGATGACTGAGAGAGTGGAGCATGTCCCTTATGAGGAGTGGCTGAGGGAGCTGGGTCTCTTTAGATTGGAGAAGAGGAGGCTGAGGGGTGATCTCAATAATGTTTACAAATTTGTAAAGGGTGAGTGTCAGGAGGACGGAGCCAGGTTTTTCTCTGTGACATCCAATGACAAGACAAGGGGCAATGGTAACAAGATGGAGCATAAGAGGTTCTGTGTGAACATAAGGAAAACCTTTTTCACTGTGAGGGTGACAAAGTACTGGAACAGGCTGCCCAGTGAGGTTGTGGAGTCTCCTTCTCTGGAGACATTCAAAACCCATCTGGAAGCATTCCTGTGTGGCTTAGTCTAGGGCATCCTTTTCTGGCAGGGGAGTTCAACTAGAGGTCCCTTCCAACTCCTAATATTATGTGATTCTGCGATTCTATTTTTTCTGTGACCAGTGGCCCTCAAAAACAGTACAAAAACAACAACACAAGAAGAAATTAATCACCATAGCTTCTAGGCAATATTTTAATGGCATTTTTAAACATAATGTGTGATTGTTTGTTGTTCCAGATGTATGAAGTTACTTGAGATACTAACATACTATTGCACAATATAACTCAGGACTTGTGAAAGAGTCGTGCTTCACTGGAACAGCATCTGGAAACCAACTAGGATCTTAAGGCATCTCAAATGGCACTAAACACTGAACTCTGAATCTCATCCTATGACAGCAGTGGTGGAAGTAGGTGCCTTCAGAAGGTGAACTATCTGCCAAGTCTGATGCTTATTTCAGGGAAAGAAATTAAGCTGTGAAAGTACTTTATCATTTCCATAGACAGCAAGTGGACAGCCCATCCTAAAGTAAGTCTGTGAAATTTGATGAGATGAATCTCATCCCATTGTTAGGTTAACCTTGAACAACCGTGAGATATGGGAACAAACAAATAAAAAACTAACAAACAAAAAGGTCTGGCCAGATGTCAAGAAAATATGCCTCAGCTGTGAGTTCTAATGAAGTAAGTACAGATGTCCCAAAAGAAATGACAGAAGTAATTGGTTTTTTAAAAAAAAAAAATAATTAAAATTTGGATGCATTAAGGTCTTTGAAGTTACAATGCAAGGGAAATCATGTGTTGGTGTGAATGAGACATAAAAATGGCTTTATAGATCTATTTATTCTATCCTATTTTCATTTATATTATAGCATTTTCCCCCCTCTTTCTTACTCGGACCCTCAGGCACTTTGTTTGATCTTTTACATCACATGCATGGCTCTTCATTGCTTCCCTTATTTGCATTTATTTATCTTCTGGTGACTGCATCACTACACAATGAAACAAAATTATTGAACCTTGAAACAGTTCTAGATTGCAAAGATGACACCATGGTAAATTCACATTTGAAATAAAACCTAATCAAATATTATGAGAGGATATTTATCAAATCAACATCCCAAGAGTGTTTGCATTATAAACTTAATTTTTCAAGCCTATGTTTGCATTATAAACATCCAGCCAAGTTCACCTCCAGTGCAACTTATACCAGTGTCAATTGACTTACGTTAAGAATTAACTAGAGCCTGTTTATCCATTACAAGATAGTTTAATTTATCTATTAGCTTTAACTTTTGTAATTTTAGAGATATCAAAAGACTGTGCATAAGAGGTGTTTGTAGTATGAGATTATACTAAATACTGAGACTTCATCTAGTTTCTTATTTAGATACAGATAAAAAAAACAAACCCAAAAACAAACAAAAAAAACCCCTGTGAATAATGTGTAGAAATATTGGAGGCTTTTTTTCCACCCACCAAATACAATCGATGAATAGATACATTACTGAGCAGATGCTGTGGTTTAAGTCCAGCGGGCAACTGAGCACCATGATGTCATTCACTCTCTTCCCCCTCCCCTCCCAAGGTGGGATGGAGAGAAGAAAAATATGACAAAGAGTTAATGGGATGAGACAAAGGACAGGGAGGGTTCACTCACCACTTATGGTCACAGGCAAAAGACAGACTCATCTTGAGGAGAAAAACAAACAATTTAATTTATTAACAGTAACATCAGAATAAAAATAGTGAGAGATACAACTAGATCTTAAAGTCAAACACCTTGCCCCCACCCCTCCCTCTTTCCTTGGCTCAGCTTTGTTCCTGGATTCTTTACCTCCCCCACTTTTCCCTGAGACAGAAGGGTAAAAACCCAACATAGCAGAATATAGGAATTGGAATTTTCAAAATGGAGAATGTGGGAAGGGAAGAATATAAGAAATAGAATTGTGTGTTTAATCTTGTATATAATTAAGAACTGAGGTGACAGAAAAATCTAAAAATCCAGAAGTCCCAAAGCTGAATTCTGTATTCCTCTTCTTCAGTGATTGTTTTAACAAAAGATATAGAGAAACCAACTTTGTCCCTGAACTTACACTTAACCAGCTTCTTCCTTTCTGTGGACTTTCTGAATTCTCTTTTATGGACTTCAACTCATCATAGCACTGTGCTCCAGGAGCTGTGGTTGTCAAAACAATTTGTTAACTTTGTTGTTAAAAACAAACACTCTTAACAAATATCCAACAAATAACTTTAATTCCTCTAATTCCTAGATGAACTTTATCTCTTCATCTCCAGGTCCCATTTACAATATAGAGGGAGCAAAAATATTTCTGCCTCACACAGAAATTTCTGATACTGAAATTCCATCCAGGCCTTAAGTTACTGAGAACCCTGCTAAAAACAAAGAAACAAACAAACAAAAAGTAAAACAATAGAACTCCTCCATTTATGGCTTTCTTCTTTTTTTTTTCAAGACATTATTTGAGTTGATAGGCTATATATCACATCATGGAGTGAGGTTAACATAGCTATTGTCCACTTCCACTGCCTATGTTATTACACAAAAATCAGGTAAGAAAACTACTTGGAAGACCTTTAGTATAGTGTGTTTATGGGGATAGAGGGGAGAAACATTCAAAAAGGCTAGCAAAGTTTTTCAGCCATGAAGCAACAGCTCAGGCAGCTGACACAGACAGAAGAATAGCATTGGAAGCTTTTGGTCAAATCTTTTATCAGTTTGAAATCTTTATGATTTCCAATGAAACTGTCAGACTTCCTAAGAAAACTCTGAATAACCTGATTTGACCTCACAACTGACCCTGGTTTGAGCAGGAGGTCAGACTACAAGATCTCCTGATGTCCCTTACAACCTGAATTATCCTGTGGACCTACTATTTTATGATATGACAAGGTGCACGCTAGAATTCTAATATGGTCAACAGCTGTAAGACACATGTATGTACCACAGAGACCCAAAAGTAAAGGAACTCTATCTATGGTTAAGAATTAAGAGGGCGAAGAGCTGTCCTTGGGATCCCAGCACAACATTGTAGGATGGGGCTGCAATGTGTCCTTAGCAGCTCAGTGAATCTCAGTATCTACATATGAATGTTTTTGCTTCTGACTGACTGTGATTCAGATTATCTTGCAGCCCCTGTCACAAATTTGCTGTTGGCTAATGAGATGTACTCTGAGGTACTGCAGTTGAATGGCATGGCAGCTGTAGTGGCCACTTCCAGGTAGCTGTATCTTTCCCTCTCCTCCCTCAACAAAACTTCGCATGACATAGACTAGTTATATCTGCTTTACCTGTTTTATCAACTGAGAAGTAAAAAGGATATGAGCTGTCAAAAATATAGCAACATAACCAGTGACAGAATATCCTTCAAGAGCCTGCCATAGAAAACCTCCTTTGACTATGACATTCAGTCAGCTAGATTCATGTCAGAAAAAAAGCCAAACTTCTCTCCCATGAAGATCAGGGTCTGTGTCACAGGCAAGCACAGGAGAGGGGAGCAGAGTGACAGAACTAGGGTGGAAAGAAGGTCTGAGGGCTCTGGAGCAATGGTTTGTTGTTCCCAAGTTTTCCGAAACACTTTAACCCCTTTTCCATGTAGGACCCTACACACATCCACATTCCTCCACAAAATGCTGCTAAGCTTTATGGACTTGTAGGTGCAGCTTGAGGAGACATTTCATGAGTGTTTCATACACCTAGCAGTGTTCTGTCCAGACAGTCATCTGCTTTGTCTACACTTACACACTGAGCTCTGACTCACAGATGAAATACTTGAAAGCATTCAGCCTGCTAGTAAATAATACCCTGTGTGTTGGTCTATCATTTCTCTTGCTTAATTAAAGCAGAGACAAGCCAACAACCAGAATGGTTACATACATGCACACACACACACACACACACACACACACACGTGCGCGCGCGCACACACACACACACACACATAATAATTCACAGGTCTCTTGATATATGTTAATAAATAGTAGAGGTAAATAAGCTGGAGTATATTTCACCTTTCAGGCTTTTAAAATACTTCTATAACCATTTACACACCTTCTGTAGACAAATAGGCCTAAAAAATTGCAAGGTGAAGATTGAAGGAGTCAGTGCCTCTCTAAGCAAACGCAGGATGCCAAGGACTCATTTCAAAGGAGGAAAGGGCATTGTTGAGAGTGAATCACTTGTGAATCATTGCTGTGAACTTTTCCAGGAATG
>NW_010177258.1:17045-20293 GCF_000695765.1 Mesitornis unicolor
ATTGCAATGTGATCTTCAGAGCATAGATTTTATATGCATAGGACTGTCATAAATAAATCATAGGAAAATATAATGAGAAAATATGTAGCACAATGTAAAGCAAATGTCTATATGGAACGTCAACAGAACTTAGTAATTCAATTCACTGAAGGTCTGTGTAAGGAAAAGCCAGTGATCTATGTGCTCTGTACCGTGGCACTTGAAGAATCATGTACATTTATTTCAAATTAATATACTATTCAAATTCAAATGTATATGTCATTGATTAACAGAACTTCAAATAAAAAAAAATACAGTTCTGCTTGTTCCTATGCTGTGAGATGCCCTGAGATCAAGAGCTGATGTAGATATTCAATCTGTCTCAAGGTCTTACCTAAATAAACATGATGAACATGGACTGGCATGTTCCCAGATTTGAAGGTTTCAGGGATTCTTGAGGCTGCAGAACTGAAGCAGGACTAGGGAGACTGGGTTATATTTCCAATATTAGCAGTGACTTCTTTAACCAAATCTTAAAGATCAAATTTTCAAGACTTCTTATCCACAGCCAGGTTTTCAAAAAGAACTCAGTCTCCAGCCTATGCAATGCTGAACTGTTGTGAAAATTCCCTCTAGTCATGTGTACCATGCTTTTTTTTCTTTAAATAAGAGCAGGCTAATTGAACTCTTATGAAAACAGGAAGAATAAACTTCTAGTGTCTTTATTTATTTCTATCCACTGTAGTCTAAACTTTCATTCAGGAGGTACTACATGGCTCAGTCTCTGACTTAGGTACCCACGATATCTGGCTACTGTTAGCAGCATATAGGACAAGTTTACTTCTATCTGAGAAATTTCCTGTTTAAAACTAACATAAGTCAAAAAAGGCAACAAGCAAATGAAGCCCATTGTTGAGACTCAAAGACAAATTGGCATCTGATAATAATGGCTATCATATTTGAAGCACAAAGGATTCTGCTACTGATGAAAATGAAATGTACTGAGATCAGTATGGTAAAAACAGTATCACATCATTCTCTACGAATCTGTGTCCTTTGACATGAAAAAGTTTATTTCTTCCTTTTTGTGGGTGAAAAAAGATCAAATACATTTCATAAGTTATTCCTGGGCCACACATCAAACCAAATGCAGTATTGGGGATATAGAAAAAGCATTTTTTGCTGTCATTATTGATACAATTAAATTGCTGTATTCACTTCTGCAATTACGTGATAACAAAGTGTTAACTTTGAAATATATTAAAGGCAAGATTATATTGCCTGAACAAAGGCATCTACTGAGATGACCTATGAAGTCTGAGACATCAAAATGGGAATGACAAAATATGACATACAATTTATACGAAATCTAAAGTCTTCCAGAGTGTTGCCTGGAGACATAGCCACAAGTAATCTCTCCACACATTGAAAATAGGACTAATATATGAGGAGGGGTATGTAAGGCAAGTAATAAACATAATAAAAAAGAAAAGCTCATGAGTTGTCAAGTTCTGATTTGGATGTTCAGTCTTTATCTGAATTTTAAAAAAAAATGTAAGGAATAGCTTTGTGATGCTGATTTAGGTTTTTTATTACATTCTAATTTACTATCTATATTTTCGCATACACATACTTTGACTTTTCTCTGTGTCTTATCTCTGGCAGAAGACTTTTGTGCAAGGACAGAAGAAAAGGAAAAAAAATCACCTCTAGGAGAGACTGGAGAAATAAAGTCTGACATTGAATACCCTGAGCCTGTCTGTTTGTCCGTTAAACAGTTTATCTCTCTGTCTATCTGTCTTTGCAATCTGTCACTTGTATAAAAGAGATCCAAATGTAGACCTACTTCAGCAGTAGGTTTGTCTTCAAATGCAAGCAGAATCCTTTCAGCTTTGGAGCTAAAAGTAACCTCTAATTGTAATTAAGTGCTGTAACAGTAGTGGATAGTTTTAGAAAGTGTTGGGACATTATTTTGACATGTTTTATGTCTCATATTTGAAAGAAGATAAAATCCTGTTTAATGTCAGAGCCTACTAAAGATTTGAATGTGCTATAGAGGTTCTGAGCTCTAGTACTGACCTTGGAAAAGTCATCTCATCTATCCATGCCTTGGTTACCCATCTAGAAAATGGGAAGTATGATATGTCTTTCAAGTCTACTTACAGCATTGACTTTCTGGGCAGGGATACTGTCCTACTGAGTACATATATCACCAATCACAGGAAGGCCACAATTACTACTGGAGTTTCCATGAGCCAGTGTGGATTAATAACCATAAAGTTCATGATAGAGATGCTGCTAATATTCTGAGTATATTTGCTTTTATTTCTAAAGGAGATTGCTATTTCCTTTCCCTTTCTGATGTTTTAGCTGAATTTTGACTTCAGCAGTGGCTTTTTTCCTGCCTAGTTTCAGTTTTTTGCTCTTGGGAGAAGAGGCATGGTATCAGGTCAAACAATGGATTAAAGTTTTCTATATCCCACTAAAGTTGACTATATTCTCAAATTAATTTTGTGAACACTTTTCTTTCATGGTTTATAAGCTTCTTCAAGTGTTTTGGAACCCTCAGAATTCCCAAAATTGTTCTTATTCTTATTTACATTTTCATACTCTTTAAAGGCTCAAAGATCTGCAGAAATGTTCAGTAACATACAAAGTGACGAAAGAACCCAATAAGGTTCATGAGTACTGTTGATTTCCATTAGCATAAGGAAGATCTGTTGCAGAACCTACAGAAAAGGGAAAGAACCTACATCTTTGCCTCATGATCTCCTAGACAGTAAATCCTGGTTTTAGAAAGTGCACAAATACGTGCTACTTTAAAGCAACAAAATTGTGTTCAGTAATTTCTGATTGAAATAAACAGCTTGAGGTTGATATTGAGGAATAATGTTGCCGTTATTACAATGCTAGTTTGGAGTCTAGCTATAGAAGAGGTGCATATCAGTATTATTCTTTAAATAATCTGCCATGATATAGCGATATTGTATGAAATGTGGGCTCTTATCGAAACATATTTAAGCTAATTAATTTAGGTATCAAATGGACTTTTCTAAATCGCAGCTAATATGTCGTTTACACATGCCTCAGAGAGAAAAACAACCATCTGAGACCTCTGGTGTGGTCTATGCTTTTCCATTCAGTACAGGGAAAGCATAAGGTAAGCAGTTTCCTAATGCAGGCACTACCATTAAAAGTCTACAGTAAAGAGGGATGAATCTTGCTTAATGTGTCCTCTCCTCTCCCTCTCCTCTCTCTCTCTCCCTCTC
>NW_010177259.1:0-312 GCF_000695765.1 Mesitornis unicolor
CGAGGCCATCCGCGCCCAGCTGTGCACCATGCAGGTACGGCACGGGTGGCCCCATGGCACGGGTGGCCCCACGGCATGGGTGTCCCCATGGTGTGGGTGTCCCCGTGGTGTGGGTGTTCCCCTGGCATGGGTGTCCCAGTGTCCCGGGTGTCCCATGTCCCTGGTGTCCCATGTCCCTGGTGTCCCATGTCCCTGGTGTCCCCATGGTGGGGGTGTCCCATGTCCCAAGTGTCCCATGTCCCGGGTGTCCCCATGGTGGGGGTGTCCCCATGTCCTGGGTGTCCCCCTGGCACAAGTGTCCTATGTCCCGGG
>NW_010177259.1:353-1039 GCF_000695765.1 Mesitornis unicolor
CCGGGTGTCCCACGTCCCGGGTGTCCCACATCCCGGGTGTCCCCACGTCCCTGATGTCCCACGTCCTGGGTGTCCCCATGTCCAGGGTGTCCCCATGGTGGGGGGTGTCCCCTTGTCCCGGGTGTCCCACGTCCCGGGTGTCCCCATGTCCCGGGTGTCCCATGTCCCTGGTGTCTCCATGTCCCAGGTGTCCCCATGGTGTGGATGTCCCATGTCCTGGGTGTCCCTATGTCCCTGGTGTCCCCCTGGCACAAGTGTCCCATGTCCCTGGTGTCCCATGTGCCTGATGTCCCATGTCCCTGGTGTCCCACGTCCTGGGTATCCTCATGTCGCTGGTGTCCCATGTCCCAGGTGTCCCCATGGTGTGGGTGTCCTATGTCCCGGGTGTCCCATGTCCCGGATGTCCCCACGTCCCGGATGTCCCCATGTCCCTGATGTCCCCACGTCCTGGGTGTCCTACGTCCCTGGTGTCCCACGTCCCTGGTGTCCCACGTCCCGGTGTTCCCCATGTCCTAGGTGTCCCTATGTCCCTGGTGCCCCCCTGGCACAAGTGTCCTATGTCCTGGGTGTCCCCATGGTGTGGGTGTCCCATGTTCCCTGGTGTCCCACGTCCCGGGTGTCCCCATGTCCCTGATGTCCCCACATCCCGGGTGTCCCAGTCCCGTTATCCCAGTCCCATTATCCCA
>NW_010177260.1:0-204 GCF_000695765.1 Mesitornis unicolor
GCACCTTCCAAAATAAAAAGCCTCAGAGCCACCTCAACCCTGGGGCTGCAGCCTGGATGGGCTCTCTGGGAGCACTCTGGGGGCCACAGGGTCACTCAGACCTTTATTATGAGATACTCACGCCACGGGAAAAAAGCTTCCACTGCCTGGCTGCTGGCTGCCCCACACATCCTGCCAGGCCAGAGGAAGCTGGCAGGTATGGCC
>NW_010177260.1:336-543 GCF_000695765.1 Mesitornis unicolor
GGCCTGTGCCCGGGTCGGGGGGTGGGGCGCAGCCATATCCGAATCCCTGGGCCAACCGGGCCGGCCAACCTCTGCTTGCAAGGTCAAAAGACTTGAGAATGGGATCAGAGACCAGCAAAACCCAGCTGCCTGCGCTGACATCAAAAGCGCATCTCAGAGTACCAAACACTGACCGCCTCGCCGTAGCTCCGAAGCGGAGCCGTGGTG
>NW_010177261.1:0-986 GCF_000695765.1 Mesitornis unicolor
CCCCATAGCGACCTATAACCACCCATAACCACCCCATAGGGACCCATAACTGCCCCATAGTGCCCCATAGCCACGCCATACACCCCCATATGGAACCATAGCTGCCCCATAGCGACCCATAACTGCCCTGTAGTGACCCATAACCACCCCATAGGGACCCATAACCGCCCCATACAGACCCATAGCGCCCCATAACCGCCCCATAGCGCCCCGTAAGTGCCCCACACAGACCCATAACGACCCATAACCGCCCCATACAGACCCATAGCGCCCCATAACCGCCCCATAGCGCCCCGTAAGTGCCCCACACAGACCCATAACGACCCATAACCGCCCCATACAGACCCATAGCGCCCCATAACCGCCCCATAGCGCCCCGTAAGTGCCCCACACAGACCCATAACGACCCATAACCGCCCCATACAGACCCATAGCGCCCCATAACCGCCCCATAGCGCCCCGTAAGTGCCCCACACAGACCCATAACGACCCATAACCGCCCCATACAGACCCATAGCGCCCCATAACCGCCCCATAGCGCCCCGTAAGTGCCCCACACAGACCCATAACGACCCATAACCGCCCCATACAGACCCATAGCGCCCCATAACCGCCCCATAGCGCCCCGTAAGTGCCCCACACAGACCCATAACGACCCATAACCGCCCCATACAGACCCATAGCGCCCCATAACCGCCCCATAGCGCCCCATAACCCCCCCCACGTCTCCCCCCAGACATGCGAGGCGGCGTTCGCCACCAAGGACCGGCTGCGCGCCCACGCCGTGCGCCACGAGGAGAAGGTCCCGTGCCACATCTGCGGGAAGCTGCTGAGCGCCGCCTACGTGGGCGACCACGTCAAGGGCCACGGCCACGCCTGCCCCATGGCGGCCAAAGGTGCTGTGGGGCAGGGTGTGGGGCAGCTGTGGGGCAGGGTTGGGGGCGTTTGGGGCACATTTGGGGGTCCTAGGGCCCAATTTTGGGGTC
>NW_010177262.1:0-222 GCF_000695765.1 Mesitornis unicolor
GCGGACGCCGTAGTGCTGGCAGGCGGCATTGTCCCCACAGACGGCGCAGAGCCCCTCGTTGGAGGGGGACCCCCGGGAGGGCGGCGAGGGCACCTGGCTGTCCAGCAGCTGTGGAGCGTGGCCCAGCTGCAGCCCCGGAAAGGCCATGGAGGGCTGCTTGCGGATGGGGTTGGGCACGGCGAAGGCCTGCCCGTCCACGGCATGGTGGGCCCCAGCCGGCTC
>NW_010177262.1:351-885 GCF_000695765.1 Mesitornis unicolor
GTGCGTGGTGGCCACGTAGTTGGGGTGGAAGTTGTGCAGGGAGCCAGGGTCGTCCCACACAGGGCCGTGCTGCACCGGGAAGCCAGGCGTGGAGGGGGTCGGGGGCGACGAGGGCTTGTAGTAGACGGAGCCCGAGTGGGACATCATCTCCTCGGACTGGGGGGGCAGGTGGCCGTGGTGCTGGTAGCCGTGCATCTGAATGTCTTCCACCTTAATGGAGGACTGCTGTCCGGACAGGGGCATTTGGTACAAGCAAGGTGGCTTGACGTCGTAGCTGGTGTTGTAGTTGTCCATAAAGGTACTGAAGCTGGGAAGAGAAGTGGTGGCAGTGATTTCAGTGTTGGTGAGGTCCATGCTAAACTTGACGAACTCTGGCGTCAGGAAGTCGGAGCTGTACTCTCCCGAGGAGTGGTAGCTGTAGCTCTGGGAGGCCGGGCTGGCTCCTTGAGGCGAGGACCCATACTGAGCCTGAACACAGGGCATGGCTGTAACGAGACAGGGTCACATCGACACGGCCCGCACGGCCGCGCTGCC
>NW_010177263.1:0-253 GCF_000695765.1 Mesitornis unicolor
AACTACTTATGGTGTAAAATCAGAAGCAACATGCCAAATTGTAAGATGGATGTTTCCTGCAGACCTTATGGCTCCATACAACAGTCATAACCTAATGCGACTGCTACTCACAGCTACGCAATTTCTGTTATGGACAGCTTCGTGGCGACAGCGAGCTGCTAATGTTGTGGCTCAGAGGCAAGGAGATAGCGATCCTCTCCGTGGAGTTACGGCTGGTATGCTAACAAGTTAAAGACCAAACAAAAAAAATCCA
>NW_010177264.1:0-1763 GCF_000695765.1 Mesitornis unicolor
TCCCATCTCCCCCTGCGCCTCCCACCGCTCACTCTGCATGGCCCATCCAGACCTTCGCACCCCTTAGGGCCTGTTTAAAACCACTTCCCTGAAGGTCTTTGCCTCCTGGGGAGAACAGCTCAACCTAAACCCCCCTGCCCTCCTCTGCACCTCTCCTGTGTGCAGGAGGGGATGGAGACCATGGGGGTTCTGTGCTCCCCCTCCAGGCACCCTCATTTCCCCTGCACCCTCCTGACACAGGGGTTCTAGCTCAGGACCCCGTACTCACGCAGCCATGCCCGAGACCCCGCGATCGTTTGCCAGGCTCTGTCCTGGAGGCCGCCCCTTTCTCTGCAGGGAAGAAATCCCCCAGTGACTGAGCTGCGTGGGCTGGCAGAGCCCTCCCGGTCACCCACCCCCAGGGGAGCCACTTGTTTCCTCAGGAGCAGCAACGCTGGCATGAGAGCGAGCACCTCCCAGGCACTGCAATCGCTGCCGGTGCACGAGCATGCACTGCTGCTGTGGGAACAACCAGGAACGAGGAGCAGCCTTCCCAAAACATGCAATCCCTCGTGCAGAAAGCCCTCCTACCTTTTTGGGAACGGGGCTCCCTCGGCGATTGAGCTCCTCATCCGCCTGCCGGGCGCGCTGAGAGAGGAAGGGCAGTGGAGTGAGCAGGGCCCCGCGCGCCTGCCTGGCTGCTGTGTCCTGCACAGGGCAGCGCAGATCCCACCCCACCTCGGTGAGAGGCACTGAACCGAACTGCAACAACCAGCGGCTGCGCCTGGGATTGTCCTTGCCCTGTAGGCCCCGCTCCCTCCTAACCCAACATCCCCAGCTCTGCCCCCTCGTTAGCACTGAGGCCAGGAAGGGGCAGAGGACAACGCAATTCCCACCCTTCTCCCGGCTCTCAGGAGTCTTTCAGGCTCTGGGAACGTGAATGACTTTACCTTTGGTACTGCCTGCTCATGGGGCAACCTGGGAACAACCCTTTTGCCGTCAGAGAACAGCAGCTTGGCCTGCAGGAGGAGAAAGAAGGGTTGCTCGATTCTGGACCTGTCAGCGTCCTCCCCATTTTGTGTATCTGCCCAAAAGCCCTCAAACAGCTCTGAGAGCTGCCACGCAGCGCCTTCACCAACGGCATGATGCGAAAGCACAATCCGAGCGTGACAAAGCCTGGGCAACTGGGACAAAAGCAAGATGTGAAAGGAAAAACATGCTGCCCATTTCCAGGACCCTCCAATGGGTGCCAGGGGTTCGGTCTCTGGGGAAGCTCCACCCTCCGATGGCAGTGGGGAGGAGCAGCAGCACGAGCTGCCCGGCCCTGGCTGCTCCCCTCCTCCCCACGGGAATGAAGCCAAGCGCACGAGAGCGGCAGATGTCCCCGTGCTGATGGCAAAGCCGTTTAAGAGGGCTGTGTCCCAGCGGGGCTGCTCGGCTCGGTCAGGCTCTGCTGAGCCCCTCGCTCACACCCACCTGCTCCAGGCAGCTCCGACACGTCTCCTGGATCAGCTGCTCCGGGTCCACCTCCTCCCCGACGTTATCACGCACGTTGATTGCTGCCTTCTGGAAAAACTGCAGGGAGGCAGCAGGAGGGGGTCAGAGCCTGGAAAAAAAGTGCTGCGGCAGCGCCCACCCTGCACCCACCGGATGGGTGCCCCGGGCTCGCCGCTATGCAGCTGTGCTGGCAGGCAGCAGATGGGTCTGTCCTCACCGCTCTCACCTTCATGTACTTGCTGAAGACGCCCCGGATCTCCTCGTTGATGCTGGGCTGCAGCACGGCC
>NW_010177265.1:0-2851 GCF_000695765.1 Mesitornis unicolor
CTCCCAACTCCTCACATTCTGTGATTCTGTGCTTGAGCATCACCATGGGGTGCACCATGAACCCCCAGCCCCATCACCCGGACCCCTCCAGACCCAGTGGTGACACCACTCTGGTTCAGACATGAAGGAGAGGACCCCCCATACACCCCTCTGTGCCCAGGGGGGCACTGCCACCCCCCTTGGACCCACCTTATGGGCAGCAAATCCCTGACCCCGTGGGTTTTCCCAGCCACATTCCCCAGTGCAATGTCCCATCTGTTTGGAGCGGGGCTCCCAGGGGATTTCATATTAAAACAACACACCAGGAAAATAATAATGACCAAAAATCCGTGTCCAGGCCCTGGTGCTGCTCAGCCCTCCCTGGCAGCCCCGGGTGCGAGGACATTTGGGGACGGGTCCTGCTGGGGCTGGGACAGAGAGGGGCGAGGGGCGGCGTTGGAGCCTGGGCTCCGATGTGGAGCCACCGAGGGATGCTTGGATTTTGGGAAGGGGCCGGAGGTCCCTGCTTGACCATAGCAAAGGAGCATGGAGCCGTGTGGGGGTGCACCCAGCGCTCCCCTTGCCCTGCTCTTTCCTTTTCCCCTTTTTGGGATGATTTGGGACCTTCAATGGGGTCAGACCCAGGGCTGGGGTTTATCCTGGTGGATGCTGCTGCTCCGGGGCCGTGCTGGTCCTGTCCCCGGTGCTGGCCAAGAGCCGCAGAGCTTCCCTTGATTTATTATTTCTAGTTTAAGATCCGTTGTTTTCTTTCCCTTTCCTAAACCAACCCCCCCGGGAAAAGGGGTTTGAAATATGGGGACATTTGATCCTGCGCACGTTATGAACCCTAAACGACGGCAATCTGGCCGTTATTAAAATACTTTCCCCGGGCAGCATCTCCGCGCACGAGCGCGTCTGGAGGCTGTTTTCCTTGACTCCAGTTCAGCCCAGTTCCTCTTAATGGCTTTCCCCGCTGCCAACGGGCGGGAGAGCTGCGGGGCCGGGGACACATTGATCCTGGGGAGACGGAGGAATCCGAGTGCACTGCTTTCCCCGCGCTGCATCCGGAGCCGTTTTTCTTCCTCGTCCCGGCCAAGAAAGAGGCTCCTTGAAGCTGTTGAAGCTCCTTGGCAGGGAAGCGGGCGATGGTGATTTCAGCTGCTGAGCTCTTCTTTTTGGGTTGGTTTTTTTTTGCTGCTTTTTAACCGTTTCTGCCCGTTCTCGACGCAGGGGAAGCCGTGGGGGCTGCGCACACCCCCAGCTCTGCGTTGGAGGGGGTTGTAATTGCTCCGTTAACGAAGCAGTTGCTCCGCTCTGCTCATCCTGGAGGCGGCTCCTGGTGGGTTTTCACTCCCCCTCGGCGTCTCCCCACGATGAAGCCCCCCAGGAATGGGGGAGCAGGAAAGGGGTCCCCATGCAGCGTCCCCCCCCGTCCCCCTGCGCTCCCACCTCTGGAGACCAGAGGGGGAAATTCAGTGGGATCCATGGGGTTGGGGCTGATCCCAATGGGCAGTCCCTGTCTGTCCCTGTCTGTCTGTCCCCCACCAGTGTTGTCCCTGCCCACGCCGGCCCCGTTTCGCCTCTGTTTTCCCCCAAAACCATCCCGATGGCAGCTCGCGGGTTCCCGTCGTGCCTGCGTCTCTCTCCTCTCACCCAGAAGGAAGCCGAGCGCCCCGTCCCTCCCTCGGCCTCTGCTGGATGTTGCTGCCCGTGGAATGGCCTCATTAAGGCAGAGTAATTAGCGGTCCCTTGGCTGCCCTCCATGCAGCTGAGATGGAGCTTGCTCCGGCTCCGTTCCTGCGCTTCCCCCTCTGGGGCCGCAGCGGGGACACAGTGAGGATGCAGTGGGGATGCAGTGGGAGTGCAGTGGGGATGGAGTGAGGATGCAGTGGGGCTGCAGCGAGGATAATGTGAGGATGCAGTGGGGATGCTATGGGGATGCAGTGAGGATGCAATGGGGATGCAGTGGGGATGCTGCGGGGATGCAGTGGAGCTGCAGTGAGGATAATGTGGGGATGCAGTGAAGATGCAGTGGGAACGCTATGGGGATGCAGTGGAGCTGCAGTGGGGACACAGTGGGGACGCAACGGGGATGCAGTGGGGATGCTGTGGGGCCATAGTGGGGCTGCAGTGGGGATGCAGCAGGGACACAGTGGGGATGCACTGGGGATGCTGAAGGGATGCAGTGGGGATGCAGTGGGGATGCAGCAGGGATGCAGTGGGGCAGCTATGGGGATGCAGTGGGGCTGCTATGGGAATGCTATGGGGATGCAGTGAGGATGCAGTGGGGATGCTGCGGGGATGCAGCAGGGATGCAGTGGGGCAGCTATGGGGATGCAGTGGGGCTGCTATGGGAATGCTATGGGGGTGCAGTGAGGATGCCGTGGGGATGCAGCGGGGATGCAGTGGAGCTGCAGTGAGGATAATGTGAGGATGCAGTGGGGATGCTATGGGAATGCTATGGGGATGCAGTGAGGCTCCAGTGGGGATGCAGGGAGGATGCAGGAAAGATGCAGTGGGGACACAGTGGGGATGCACTGGGGATGCACTGGGGATGCTGCAGGGATGCAGTGAGGATGCAGTGGGGATGCTGTGAGGATGCAGCCAGGATGCAGTGGAGATGCTGTGGGACTCAGCCCAGCTGGGCCAGGTTTGGGGACGGGGTGGAGGCTGCCGGGTGACAAAACCCTGCCTGGGTGTCCCCATCCGAGTGTCCCCCTGGGGGCTGCATCAGAGCGGGGCTGTGCCCAGTGCTGGTCCGAGGATGGAGCCTGCATGGGTGGGGGGACTCCCTGGGGCAGGGCCGTGCTCCGGGGATGCACGGGCTGGGCCTGGGGGGTCTGTGCAGCCCCGGGGGGGTCTGGTTTTACCC
>NW_010177265.1:2974-3698 GCF_000695765.1 Mesitornis unicolor
GGTGTACTTTGCAGGCCGGTTTTGGGGGGCCCGGGGGCTGCCCTGACGGCGGTGGCCGTCCCCTCCTCGCACAAGGGGGTGTCTGTTCCCCGGAGCTGGAGGCGGTGGGAGGGTTGTGGGGTGCCCGTCCGTCCCGCGCCCTTCGAGGCTGGAGTTTGTCTTCCCGCCCGTCCCGTTAACACACTTCTAATGAAGGCAAATTGTCCCCAGCAGCAGTGTTTGCGCAGGGAGCGCGGGGCCGTGACAGAGACCGTCTTGTTCTCCGGGGGGAAGAGGACGGCTCGAGGAGGGGAGAGGCAGAAATGCCTCCGGATGATGGCGTGCTGGAAATGCATCGGACGGGTCATTCCCCCTAAAGAGGGGAGTGCGGGCTTTCCCCCCCCGGGGGCCCGCATCCCTGACGAGCCTCTGCTCCTCTTCTGGAGGCGTTTCTGGAGCCCAAACATTCGGCGACTTTTTTCCGAGCCCTTTTTCCTGGCTCTGCCGGGGCCCGGGGCCGCTCGCTGTGTGGGGTGGGCGAATTGAGCAGGACCCCTCCAAACGCTCATTTCCTTGCATCCTCATTGTGTTAAGTGATTTCTCCTCTCTTCCCATCCCCAAAAAAAAGCCGTACAGGGGTTGGGGCGCTGCTGCTGCTGCTGCTGCTGCTGCTGGTGGTGGTACCCACAGGGCCGATGGCTTGCACTGACCCCCGGTCAGGAGGCAATTACAACAGGGCGAGAGA
>NW_010177265.1:3769-4207 GCF_000695765.1 Mesitornis unicolor
AGCAAATCTCCTTCCCCAAAAATGCCCTCGGCCGTGCGGTGCCCGAGGGGTTGCGGGCTTGAATGAGATGCTCCGGGGGAGAGCAAACGGAGGGGTCCTGGGGACCACCTTGGGTCCAGGAGCTTTGGAGCAGGGCAGGATGCTCCCGTTGAGCACGGGGTGCGGTTGGGATTTGGGATGGGGAAGATTTTGGGGGGGGATTTTGGGGGCAGGAACTCCTCGTGTGGAGGCTCTGCTGCCTTGGGGGTGGTTGCTCTCCCTGAGCGTGCCCTGGTAGAGCTGTGAGAGGCCTCAGCGCAGAGTCAGGGCTGTAAGGGATGCGCAGGACCCTTCTCCTTGTCCAAATGGCCCCGTGCTGGCTCCTTGTCCCCCTCCTTCAGCCCCTTGGCCATGGGGACAAGGGACCGCCCAAGCACAGGGCGGGCCAGATTGCCCCTT
>NW_010177265.1:4275-5267 GCF_000695765.1 Mesitornis unicolor
AAATGGCCCCGTTCTGGCTCCTTGTCCCCCTCCTTCAGCCCCTTGGCCATGGGGACAAGGGACAGCCCAAGCACAGGGCGGCACAGATTGCTCTGTGGCAGGGACCTGTGGTCAGGATGCTGGGTTAGGAAACATCAGAGCCTGCCACGGTGTCAGCCCACCCTTATTGAGCAACGCGCCCCTCGGTGCCTCCCCTCAGCCGCTCCGTGTCCCCTCTCTGTCCCCCTGTTTTGAGGAAGGCATCGGGCAAAGCCCCCTGCGACCGGCGGCACGTTGGGTCACCTCTTCCAGGAAAGGCCTTTGGAGCTGACGTCCCCCGTCCTCTGCCCCCGCCAGCTCCTTTCCAGACACCAGCAAATAAATCAGTCTTGGGAAATGAGGGCTGCGTGTTGCAATGGCCTGCAACGCCCAGCCCTGCTCGAGCGAGGAGGAGGAGGATGGGGATTTTGGGGGGGGGAAGATGCATTCGCCAGCCGGACCCGCTCCGTCATGAGGAGGTGGTCGCTGCCCCCCGGCTCCTTCGTCCCATGGGAGGTGTTGGTCCCTGCGGTGCCCTCGGCTGGGTCCTTGCGTTGGGGGCTTGTTGGGGGCCGTGGCTCCAGGGGACGCTTGGTTCTGGGGGGGGGACCAGGTCCTTCCTCCTGCTGGGGGAGAGCTGTGATGTGAGGGGTTGAGAACAGGGGTTTGCTAAATGGGGCTTGCACTGAAAGTCTGAGAGGAAATGCAGGCTTAGCCGGGGCTGCAAGAGCCGAAAATAACAATAATAATAATAACGATGATGATGATAATGGTATTAAAAACTGATTCCTGCGAAGGAGCGGGGAAGACGGCGAGCGGGGCAGAGAAGGAGCAAGCTGCAAAACAAAAGCCTTTGAGGAGGGTAATGCTTTCCAGCTGCAAAAATACAGCCTGGGAGAGGAGCGAGGGCTTGCGTCACCCCCAGCTCCTCGGCCCCGTGTGGGGCTGGGGCTGGGGCCGGGCCGGGACCCCTT
>NW_010177266.1:0-13329 GCF_000695765.1 Mesitornis unicolor
CGGACCCGGGACTCGGCCTGGTACCCGGCTTCCCCCCCAGCGCGGAATGAGGTTTAAGAGAGAAACGTCTTTCCCAATAAGAAAGACATGGACGTGGTGGAGCGTGGCTAAAGGAGCTGCAGTTGTTTAGTCTGGAGAAAAGGAGGCTGAGGGGAGACCTTACCAACCTCTGCAGCTACCTGAAAGGAGGCTGTAGAGGAAGGGGTGTAGGCCTCTTCTGACAAGTCAGAACCGATAGAACAGGGTGAACAGCATCAAGTTCACCAGGGGAAGTTTAGATTAGACAGTAGGAAAAACTTAGACACTGAAAGGGTTATCAAAGACTGGCACAGGCTGCCCAGAAAAGCAGTGGAATCGCCATCTTTGGATGTGTTTAAAAGACCCCTAGATACTGTGCTCCGGGACACAGTTTAGAAGCGGTAGAGTTAGATAATAGTTGGACTTGATGCTCTTGGAGGCATTTTCCAACCATAACAATTCTATAATTTTACACTGTAACTAGCACAGCCCTCTAATACACCTCTCTACAGAGGAAAAAGAAGCTCAAATAGTAGGACAGAAAATATATTTAGTAATATTTAATATTTTCCATACAAAATGAGGCTTATTCTTACCTGAATTTATTTATTCTTCACTGGCCCTGAAAGCCAGCACAGAAGAGGCCACGCGCTGCCCTCTCAGATGCTGACACACAGCGCAAACATCGAGGCTTGCGGCCGCTGCCAGGCTGCCAAGGCTGTCCTGGGGAAAGCTGATAGTGGTGAACAAGGACCTGCAGCACTTGCAGAGCCGAGGCTCAAATCCAGCAATAAAACAGATAGCGCGGTTCTAAGTAGAACAGCGTTCCTTAAACCTCCACCTATAACGAGGATCACAGCTCAGCTCTTGAAGTCTGTGCAACAGATGTCAGCTGCTCTCTTCAAGCTACTTAAAAACAGCTTATTACCAGATTCCAGTTTCATAGCAGTTTCCTTAACTGGTTGAAGACATCACCAAAGCTGAAGAACCCAGACTAATGACACCGAATGCTCAATGTTTGCAAGCCCTTTATTGCTATGGTGCATTTAAATACACTTGGCAAAAGAAAAATAGCACGACTGGTACCAACGTTCTACTAAAACTAACAGAAAAATGGAAACAATAATATTATCACAAGTACTGTGGCATTATTTCAGCTCAGGTGTTCCTTCAAAAAATGGTGAATTTTGAGAAAATCCAGTCATTTCCTATGGAATTTCAAAAATGAAAAATGGAGCTTGCTCAGAGTAAAACATACTAAAACAAACCTGTATTCAATTCACATGGTTTTGACATGACTCAATTCACAATTAGAAAAGAATGCTTTTACCTTAAACCTTTGTAAAAAAAAAAAATGGAGACAATTAACACAGCCATTTCTTCACAGAAATGTAACCAGTAAAGGTTTGGTTTTGGTTTTTTTTTCATTTTGCTTTTCTTTTTTTAAATGTGTCTCTAATAGTGACACTATTTGTTACAGTACAGTACCTGAGTTGTATTTTAAAACAGCACATTGGTAACATTTTACAGAGTATTTTTAGGAGCCGTAACAGATAGGAGGATAAGCAGTCCTTTATCCTCTGCTATGCTGTACTGTGGCACAGAGGACAGAAGTTATAATTGCTTGCTGCTTTGACGTTCATGCAGTGCTTACATACACTGCACATCCAGAACTGATACTCCAGGATAGGCTCTCCTGTTGCAACACATACAGGAAGCTTCCCATCTCCGCTGTTTGGAAAAAAAATTAGGAATACTAAATAAAGCTGAAAGAATAAAAACGTGGTTTTAAAATAGCAACAAAGACTTGTTTTGTAGAAATTTGCAAAATGGCATAAATACCTAATTGAGTGTCTATCAAAATGGCATAAACACCTAATTGTGTGTCTGCAGCTGGTTACAAAACTTGTGGTGCTCATCTGTAAAATACTGCTGCTCTGTTCAGATGTGTGTCACTTCTGATTAGAAGTAATTAAATCATACAACACTTCACTGTTAACATGGCCAACTACTTAAATCTTCACACAACAGAATGCACACCCCAGAACCACACAGTCAACAAATCAGGACCAGCAGATCCTGAAGAAGAAGTGAAAAGCAGCAGCGAAGGCCATATAAAAGTAAGGTCCAATTAGGCACCTGCGCTACTATTGTATTTATTCCTCTGAAGACTCAACATGAAAGCCATTAGTGAGGTTCGGTACATCTGCACAGTAAAATCAAACACGACAGGTTAAGATCCTATTCATTAAAAAGAAAACTGATTCACAATCGATTTCCATACTCACAAATTTCATGCTGTTAGCAGGAAACACACAAAGACGCCATTGTAGGTACAGCCACTCCAAGGACCTACCCCTTACGCGTGCCCGTCATATTCCAATTCGTTCACTTGACATACCCATCTTCTCACACCTTGTGTATTTAGGTAATTCACAAAGCACTGGAGACTTACTGGTAATGACGGTTAAACATTCACTTGTTCAAATTTGCATCACACCACAATGGTGATGCCAACAGTAACATTATTATTTTAATGGCATGTGACTCTTTATCAAAGGTCCTAACGCTCCTGTGCTCTGCCCACACGCGTTTCAAACTAAGATGAAGCTATATCTTTATGCCCAGTTCCTCAAATACAGTCAGTGTCTATTCTCCCAAATAAAATACTGTTGTATTACCCTTTCTGCAAACCTGCATCGTTCTTGCCCAATATTTGGTTTAAGCAGCAAAGCACCTAATTAACTTGGTCACAAAAAACCTGCTAAAACCTAAAATAGACACAATAGCAGAAAAAAAATGCTAGTATTGTTACAATATCATATAAACATAAACCCACCTCTCAAGAATGTCATCCAGATGAGAGGTTTTATTATACCTGGGAGAATGTCTCGTGAATATCTCTAGAGCAAAGTCTTCATACTGTTGCCTCTGCTCTGGCCTAAGAGTTTCTAGGTATTCAAGTTTAGCGAAGGCTTTTGAACAAATATGAAATGCTCTATTTGCATACGCACAGAGTGCCAAAAGGGAATAGATTTCAACTGCAGGGATAATGTCTTCATAATCTCGCAAATGAAGAGCTAGGAAATGAAAAAAAAAAATCCCAAAGAAATCATTATATGTCTTCTGAGAAGTGCAAGCATCTGTATGAAATACTTACTACTAGTAGGCACTATTTATCTTAAATTGGACACAATGAACCAAAGTCTTTTATTAACATAAGTATGAAGCATGTGTGCTTCAACACTTTTTAAGAAGAAATAAAACTAAGAGGATTTTTTTCTTTTTGAGACACTTAAAAAGTGTTAAGATTTATTTGAAATGGACCTTCATTACTTGGACAAAGTATAGGGCACTATTTGCTTCTCTAACTCCCACAGACTGTATGAAGCTCTACAGGGAGGTCTGATGTGGATTCAGGAATGGCTTATAATTTAAAGAAAGAAACAAAATAGTCACAAGAACGTCTAAGAGTTTGTCCAATTTAACCAGGTAATATTTCATAAGTTAGATTTGTGTTGTCTCCAAGGAAATACTTTCCAGGTATTTTGACTGCAGCCATATTCAATTCATTATACATTTTTGTTTTAAATTCCATGGATGTAGCAAGAATAGAAAAACGTGCCAACTATAAATGAAATTACATGCAGCGCAGGTCTGTAAAATTAGAACAGTTTCTGTACAGGGTTAAAAATGAAGTCCTACCTGTTTTAAGTGCTGCATCTACAGAACCTTTATAGAGCTGTCTTTGTGCAAGGATGAAAAAATGGTAAGCCTCAGCTCCTCGCCAAGCATTGTCTGCAAAGCGATCAGTTGAAGAAAGAACATCTTCTTCTAGCAAACCAGCCAGAGCTGAAGCAGTCTGGAAACAAAGCAGTATCACAAGTAATTTTTATACGAAACAGATACAGCAGGAAATGGGGATATATGAAAAGAACTTTTCTGTACTTGGTGATTACACCACTGTCTGTGATAACTAGGGAGAATATAAATACATGGACCTAAAGCGAACGTTGTTAGGCATTTTATACAGTGCATAGGCAGAACATATGGTGCAGATTTGCCAAGATAAATATCATATACATGTGTACAAATATATTCTGTGCACATCTGCAGACTGGTTCATAGTTTGGATTAATATTGCATTTCAGCACCAGATCTCTTAAAACTTTGTTTAAACTATTTCATTTGTGCACATGAAGATGAAAGTGTGAGCAGAAGAAAAAAAAATCTTCCATTTGCTTCCCTCATATCTGGAGCCATCTCCCTGCTAAATTACAGCCAACAAAGCTTAATCTAATCACAGATCTCTCATTGGGATTGACACTAACTCCTAAATGACAGGAAAGTGAGTGTCTTGCAGGGGAAGAAAAAAATCTGGAGTTTCTCAAGTATGTTTTTCATTGCTATAGTGAAAACACTAAGAAAAACACATTAAACTTAGGAAGAAAAATACCTTTTAATACATGTGATTTAAATGTTTTAAAATAATACTTTAAACAGTGTGTTTTCCTGAAAGCTTTAGGAAAAGCTTTGTTCTTAGCAGGAAAAAGCATTATTAAAAAAACCATTATAGTCTTACATGAAGATCACTTTGTTTATACTCACTAGGTAGCACGTACCAGAATTCAGAAATGAAAAAATAAAAAATTAAAAACTAAAAAATAGACACTTTACCTCTGAATTTTTTCCTTTAACTTTTCCCCTTTGTGCATTTTGCATTTGTTCATGGCACTGTTCTATAAGTAACGCTGATAATACGTAAAGCTTTTTAACTCGCAAAGGCTTTGTCCTTTTCTTTGCTTCTTCATCTGCAATCTTAAAAAACAAAACCAAGGAATTTAATGTAGATTTTAAAAGAAAAAAAGAATATTAGAAGAGTTGCTTCATTCCCTTGGACAATTGCATGCTTGTACAAACCTAGGAAATCATGCCAAAAAACGAGTCTGCATTTGAGTGTAATAATTTAGACTGCAAACAGAACTATAAATGAAAATGTCAAAGTGAAGAATGCACATTATTCTATATTTATTTAGCTAACAAGTATATAAAGCCAGATTCTTGGGAAGGATAAGTCAGTGTAAACATGTGTAAGTCTATTGACTTAATATAAAAATAAACTAAAAAATAGTGATTTCCAAACACTGAAGTTTAAGAAATACATAGCTTTCAATACGTTCTGGTGGTTTTCCCAGAAAAGAAGAACAGCTTTTGAAAGTAACTTCTATATATAATAGATATATATATATATAAATATTTGTTGTAAAAATTACATATAACTCTTACAGACTTTCTAAGCTATGTACAGAAATCTCTGCAGCAAAATCAAATCCAAGCAGCATCTTTTATCTTAAAAGCACACCATACCACAGCTTCTAATCAAAAGTACCAACTGAAGAAATACCAAAATTTAGCTTCGAGTTAATGACATTGCCATTTTTAAAAATAAAGGAGAGAAAACTAATCCACACAACATATGAAATAATGTAGGTATTGCACCCAGGCCAGTCTACTATACTCCTTTACGAGCCAATGCAGGGAAACAAGACCTTTTCTGAGGTGCAGTTTCTCTCATTCTGAAGTGAAAGTCTCAAAATAAATCTGATGGCTTGTGTCCTGAAAGTCTCCTCCCCACTGGCTACAGAGGACATCCAGGGTTACTATTTCAGATAGAGATATATGAACATAGGAGCTTTGCAGTATCCTTTACAGTGACATCTACTTATTGCCTGGACATTGTTAACAATAAAATGACCCCCAAAAAATAAAATGGCATGGAAATATTAAGAGCTAGTCCAGAAATTCAGTCATCTGACATAAAAATAAAACCTGCCATACCTTGAACATGAGCTTAGCAGCTTCAAAGAAATAATTGGCTTTACGATAGAGTTCTATAGCATCAAGGATTTTATTCTTTTCCAGTAGACGAGTTGCATATCTGTCCAACAAGGATCCAATCTCTTTCATATTGTGATTTTTAGCCAGCTCCACAGCTTTATTCCACTAGAA
This sequence comes from Mesitornis unicolor, assembly GCF_000695765.1. Taxonomy (NCBI): domain Eukaryota; kingdom Metazoa; phylum Chordata; class Aves; order Mesitornithiformes; family Mesitornithidae; genus Mesitornis; species Mesitornis unicolor. The sequence goes on from NW_010177266.1 coordinate 6,028, forward strand.
ATGAATGCAGACAATTACAACCTCATTCTTTCAAATACATTCACAGAACAAGCTGGTTATCCATGAATAGCCTGCAACATTTGTGTGCAATACTTCATCACCATTTAGAACCAGGCTACTATAAAATTCAAGTAAAAAGCAAGAGAATACAAATGCTAACATCATGGCCAATCAAGTGATACAGGAAGCCCGTGAAACAAATGCTGGACCTCTGTCCAAAACCACAAACAAAGCAGTTGCTTTTGCTTTGGTAAAAGCTTTGCAAAATCACTTCATTGCTCCTCATAGCTGGACACACGGATTACAACACTTCTGGTATTACTAAAACCCAGACTGTCAAAATCATGGCTAAAAGAGAACTTCAGCCCATAAGCTCAAGGCACAAACTTTCCTTATCCTTCTATACACCTCATTTTGGCTCCTGTGTTTGCCCCAGGTCAAAAGTTTGACAGGACTGAGAAACCTGGCTGAATCTCATACCTAATAGCCTTTCAGATCCAGAAATTAGGAAATTGTTCACATAAAGCCAGTGCTAGCCAGTCCTGCCAGTCTCATAAATCAAGTTCCTCATAGCCATCCTCAGTTTCTCTCTTATTTGTGTTGACAGAAACATTTGCACAGGTAAGTCATACTGGGGAACAGCTCTAGCTGCAAACATTCAGATCATTTTTCAGATCAGTCCTTTTCCAGCTACATCTTAACACAGCAACAAATAAATACATTTGCATCTGTACAAGGAAGGAGGAGGATGTGGAAAATGAGCAGACAGAAGCTCTCCAGTTTTCCTCCCATGCCATCAGAGGCAGCACAGTGTGGCTTTACAAAGGCCACAAATCTCTGTATGCTGAGCATGCTCACCACACACACGCAGAAGTAGCACTGCTCCATATGGCTTTGTCCCTCCAATGGTCTAGCCCTAATTTCAGATAATCGACTTAAGCACTGAAGTATTAATTTTCCAAAAATCACAATGAATCATCAGACACTTAACAAGGACTTGTATTTAACTGGGCATTATGATAGAAACTCACTGTTAAATTGGTATTGGTGAAGCAGATTATCTACTGCTGTTTTACCTGGTTGAGATGTAGGCAGGTGTCTACTGCATCCTTTGGTCGATTACATTTCAGAAAGGCCGACACAGCTTGTTCACACATCCCCACTCTTACAAACATATAGGCTATATCCTGCAAAAACCGTCAGCACCGTGTTAGATTTACTCTGAGTTTTTTAGTACATTGCATAGCGACTGCAATACTATTATATTTTTGTTTAATTCAATTTCAGTAAGCTGAGGGAAAGGGAATCTGTGAAGACAGCATGTACTGTTGTAAATCTGTGTTCTTACTATTTAGAGTGTTTCACAAAACTTCGCTATTAGAAAGAGATTAAAAAGAAAGTGCTATGTCTTGCGCTGTTCAAACAACTGAAAACGGCATTAAGTGAGCATGTTCTGCATTTTCCAAGCACTTGAGTAATCAATCATCTCACAGCTTTCAATTTGCTATTGCTCAGTAGGTCGTTTCAGGCTGTACCACCAACCTTCCATCCTTTCAGCAGAGTATCTCCAATTTTTGTTGTACATTAGCATTCCCAACAGAACTGTCATGCAAGATGTTAAACCAGGGATAGCAACCAGGAAGAATTTTGGGAAGAGAAAGCCCAGTGTAGACTAGACAACAAAGTGAAAGCTAAAGTAAGTGTCCAGCCATGAGAAGTGACTTCTCAGTGAAGCACAGCTATTTTAGAGACAAATGCCAGAACTTGGAGAGGGAAGCAGTGAATTATGACTTAGTCATGTGGCCGTAAAGCAGGGTGAATAATCAGATCTTTCTGGAAAACCTGGAGAAATAAGGGAGAGGAAGAATGATGGAGTAATGAAAACAACAGTAATACTGGAGATCAATATCAAAGTAACACCATCAAGTTTAAGTGACTAGTTAATATATTCCATTCTTTCTCTCTTTCTTTCTTAACACTCCCAATATGGGAAATTTTAAACAAACACATGAACATAAGACAGTGAAAAATAAAGGTGCTTTTTGCTTACAGGGAGCAATTTATTATTCTCCAGAAGTGAGTTGGCTAGATTTTCCAGTCCTTGGTAGTCCTCTAGCATGTAGTAACATTCAGCTAAACGTTCCTGGTTTCGTCCTTGTACATAATACTGTACAGCATTTAACCTAGTGAGAAAAATAAAATGTGGTGGCTTCTGATATATAAACATAAGTGAAATTTCTCATTGTGTTAGCTTTTTCATTTCTGAATTTAAAGTGGCATTATTTTAAATAGATCACTTTGCTTGAGAGACCTTTTGTGATTAGAATGTCACTGTTTTTTCTAAAATGCACTAAAGGTTTTAATTTTCAGAAATCATTATATTGAAGAAGTAGCAAGAATGATTCTCTGACTAGCATAATGTTGAGAAGTCAAGGAATCTCAGAACTGTACTCCCACATCTGGACGGATCACGATAACGGACAACTTACAACTACACTTTCAGAAAAGGCCTTTACTGTCATGCTTCCATATTTTTAAACACAAGCACTAAGGTCTCCAAGACCATTCTCCAAAGCTACCTAAAGCATCTAAAAACCAAGTATCAAAATCTAATCACAAGTTTTCAACTGCTTTGGGACCCACGTTCTTTGTGATAATCTAGTTTGGGTAACTGCAATACATAGTGGAGCTGTGGAACTCTGTAAGACAGACGCTAAAAGTTTACATGGGCTTAGAAGGCAACAAGAAAAGTTCATGAAACAAAATTTCTCTGCAAGTTATTGACTACAAAGACGTCACTTCTGGCTCAGTAAGTACCTGACTGCAAAACCTGTTCTGGAGAAATACCATTATATGCAGGCACTGTTCTTAAAATTGTCCTTGGCTGCCCAGTTTGAGCAATTGCTGGAGACAGATCCAGGTCAGAGAGAACTCTGGGCCTTTTCCAATGTTTTTGGGTTTAAGCATTCTAGAAATTTGTGATTGGTTTTGAAATTCACTGATGTTTAATAATTCTCTCCTACTTTTTTTTTTTACTGATTTTATTTTTCTTTAATACTTTCTGTATCCAGCCTAATACAATTGCATAGGTATTTCTCTTCCCTCCACCTCGTTTGATGCAGACAGACATCTGGCAAACCTGAGATTTTTATAATCTTCATTCTTTAGATAGTTTATCAACAGCCCATTGTTTAAAGGTACATGCAGTGATGGAACCATAAAGGTCCGAGATAAATCTCATCATTTCAAAATTAACACATGTATTTTATCCTGACTTCCCTGATATCTGTCCCTCATAAATTAAGTCCTGTCATTAGTTTTACAATTTCCTTCGTAATTTCCTTCTTCCTAGCTCCCCTATAGAACATACCATTTCTGACGGTCTGCAAAATAATCTCCAATAGCATTGTATGCTTGTTCAAGAAGGGCATCATCTGAATCACCTGAGCCAGTTTTTAATAGCTGCAATACTCGAAACCAATCTCCCAGTTTTATCCGTAGTCCAATAGCAAGATCCCTTGTACAAACAGAAAACAGCAGGAAAAAGGTCAAAGACAGTAAAATAGCTAACAAGGATCTTGAGAAAAGCATCCAGAAGTACCTTCATGTTCATAACCCACATCACAGGTATCGCATAGCTTGTTTACAATTTAAACAGTATTCCATAAGAGCAAATAGTCAGAAGAGGAAGTTTTCTCATTCTTACAGCATCAAAGAAGAAATATTTCTTTCTCCATCATTCCTTCCTTTTTTTCATGGCTCCGTTATCAAAGATTAAAAATTGCACATGTGCATAAGTGACTCATGCTTCTCCATGTTTGACCACCACCTACAGGCTACACTGTACAACTGCTGCTTATTATTTCTCATTATGCTTATTCAGTAAAGACAGTGCTCCAGCTAATTACTTAGACTTAATTTATATTTCCCAGTAATACTGTAATTTTGCTTTGTTTGTTTGAATTCCTGAGCAAAAATTCCATTATTTAGTCCACAATTTCATCCAGAGTCCTTTCTGTCTCTCCAGAGATTACAGTTCATTAAGAACTCTGTTGTTTGTATATGTAATTGGAAAGAATGTGTACTTGGCTACTAGTTAAGAGCAACAGTACATAAATTAAACATCAGTTAAGATTGTTTGTTTGTATTTCTGGAATCCCAGTTGAAATACCAACAAAATACTTACAAAAAACATCTACAAAACACAGCCCTACCTAGAGCAGCTGAGGTTTTGCAAACAGTTTTGTATGTGCTGATTTACACATAGGATTGGTTATGTATAGATACAAGAAAATTCTCTCCGTGTGATCCTTTCCTGTTTTTCCAGAAACTGGTAAAGAGTATTCGTGCTAAAACAGCCATTCCTTATTAAGGCAAGCAATTTTTTTAGCCTCTTTTCTTTATTTGCTGCTGAGATGACTACACGCGATTACCTTCTGTCCATATTCAGATACATTCTTTCAGCTTCTTCAAATCTGCTAAAATAGGCTGCCACTTCTGCTTGCTTCATCGACTCACTCTGCAGGTTGCCTAGACGCTTCACAAACTTAATACCTTGATAATCTTTGCAACGTACAAAAGCTTGTTCAGCAGTCTGCAGATCCAGCTTCTGAAGAGCAGCTTCAGCCAGGAGACGCCTGTGTGAAAAACAAACATAAAGATGGAGTGGCACCTATAAAGTAAATTAAGCGAGGATCCATTTAACTAGTCATTATTTAAAGAAACACTGAAGTTACTACAATTGTATTGTTTACTAACTAATCTTAATTCAGTTATATGTTTATCCCCAGTACGTTCTGTGATCTATCCAGTACTTTCTCTGGAAAAGATGTTCAAATAATTGGTAATATTCTTTTGTTCAGCTGTTCAAATGGACACTGGCGTGGGAGGAATGGCCAGGGTTTGAGTATTACAGCTGTACCACGTGAAATGTGTTGCTGGTATCAATGCAGTTCTATTTAGATGTTTCTATCTATGCATGTATCATAACTTTAAGCCTTGATGGCAGCTTCTGTCTGAAGGCCTCCAGCTAAATTGTCCCATGAAGATCCTTCTAATCCATCTGGATGTTCCTCACCAGTTAGAACAACAGTCTGGGAGATCAGGGCAGTCTGGGAAACCTTCTGCTGGTACTGCCTCATTGGGTAGTTCTGCAAATAGAGAATTTCTACCTTCAGGCCAACCTATGTCCATCAAGTGCTTGAATAAGCTCTATAATTTTCTGCAACAAGAAGGCTAGGTAAATTGAGACTGCCCGATTGACACTGTGAAACAAAGTCAGTAGGGCACTGACAAAACCAGTAATATTACTGCTGCATTCAGTGACTTACGGCATGCTTAGGCAGTATCAACTCAGTATTTCTGAATCAATTTGAGAAGGTTGGTATCACTTCAGCTCAAGAGCTTATCACTGACATCAATGAAACCAAGAGAAAAACGTATGCAAACGTAAATCAATCTGTAACACACGGCATCCTGTCTGTTGCATTCTAGCAGTAAGGGCACTGTCCTGTTCTGATCTAGAATATATTTGCTTTATATCCAGCACTTCTAAGATGGTACTAACAAAAAGCATGAATGACTTCAAAACTTCCAAAATCTTCAGCCAGTTCAAGACATTAGGAAAACTGAAGACTTGCAAAACTGATGTTTTACCCTATGTACTCAAACTAGTACCAATTACAGTACTATTACAGAAACTTTCAACACATAGCTATCAAATGCTGTTTTTCAGAATGTATGTTCTGGAGATGAAAGCACAACTGGATAGCAAGGAATGATTTTTGGGACAAATTTTTAAAGCAAGTTGTATTAGCCAGTCTTTCAGAAATTCTAAATTCCCTTCTGAACTGTCAGAATTAACCGGGAACTCTCAGCCCCCCTTGTTGCAAGCAAAACATCCAATACTGCAAAAAGACAGTTAGCTTCAAACCAGCCAATATTTCTAAAGAGAGGTACAGATAAACAGTCTCCAGAGTGTTAAAGAGAGCTGGCATCATTCAACAAGTAACTTGTCAATGAAGTTTTAGTTTCTGCTACTGACTTTTCATTAAATTATCTACTGAGGCATTTACTTTTCCAGCCCTTATGACACAGGATATTAACTAGATTTCCAGAACTCCTGTTTTCACAGGTTTACTCTTACATGTTTGCTGTGTAGGTTTTTCAAGTTTAGTTTAATAGCTGAGTCCATGTTTAGTTTAAACATGCCAACACCTCCTTTTCTCAGATGATTTCTGGAAGGCTGCATCATAACACTATTAATGTACTCACCCCTTCTCATTTCTGTCCTTTATGGCTGTCCAAAATGCTACAAAGTTAGTCAACTGCTTTTATCTTATCATTCCAATATGTTCCCTTTACTGGGTTTTAAGCTCTGTCATCAAGGTTTAATATAAAATATATAAATAAATAAATATCTTCTCAACTTATAACCAATTTGAATTTTAATTTAATCAACTTAAAGTTAGCTTTCTGCTAGCTTTTTAATTTCCTTTGGATTTGCCCCTAAAAGCAGAGAGCACTGCATTTTGGGGCTCATACAGCATAGACCAAAGGTGTCCTGAGCCTGCACCCTACACCCACTACTGTGACACACACAGTGTGCCTTCCATTCTAGGTACTGCAACATTGATAAAATCATAGCTCCAATTTAACAACAGCCCTCTGTTTTGGGGTCAAGAACTCCTAGGAGCTTGGGGAAGCACTGGCCCCAAGATCTCTTTTTTTTTTTTCTTTTTAATGGCTACTGAGGAGTCTTGAACACTCGCTCAGCATCTCCTGAACCATGAATTGCAAGACTCTCTTTGCGCCTTCCCTCAACGCTGTAACAATCCTTTGGAGGTGATTCAGATCCATTAAGAGACCTTCTCAGTAAGAATAGCAGCCTTCCAGATCGCAGCTGAGCACTGTTACCTTTTTTTTCCCTTTTTCTTAAATGTTTCTGTTTGAAGTTTATACTGCTTGGCTGGTTTTGATTTGAGGTTTTGTACTTTAATACCAGATCTGTCTGAACAAGAAAAGAATACAAAAGAATACACATTTAAACAAAATTGTTTTCTAAAAAGATTTTACCAAAGTCTGGGGTGTGGGTTGTCTTCTATGAATTGGGAAGATTCCTCAATGCCAACTTTTTCAATCAATGCTCGACTGTCTCGTAATGACCGAATCTCGAAATTGATGATGTAATCTTTGTTAGGATGTTCAGGATTCTAACATAGTGGATAAAGACACATAATTTTATTCCGTATCATCTTTATTTTCATCCAACATAGACATCTAATGTACAAATCATTAGGACAG
>NW_010177266.1:13341-23779 GCF_000695765.1 Mesitornis unicolor
ATTAAATTAATCATACTTACCTTTAATATTTCATCCAGAAGAACAGATTTTATTTCTAAATCTTCAAAGGTGCAAATATATCCAGAAGTCTGTATAGGTTCCTTAAAGTTAAATAAGTTACAAAGGAATTAACTTGTATTCTCTCTGATTAAATCCTAACAGATCTGCTAGGTATACATAAATACATTACCATTATTGACAATTCCATATACAAAGACATAATTAAATATCCTCATGTTTTCTATAAGTACATTATGAGATAAAGGAACACCTGAAAATATTTAGATTAAACTGAACTATGTTTTACTAATACCTTTACTAAAATTGTGTTTATGTTTTTCAAAGCATACACAAAATATGCTCCTGAAAATATCTCATAAATTTAAGAAAAATATGGCAGCATTTTTATCTTTCCAGGACTGACAGTTCATTTTACTTGTTCCTAAGCAACTCTTCCACATTAGAGTTGACAAGATTTTGAGATTCTCAGAAGCCAGTCTATTTATATAAACACTTGCCTAAATGTACAGTAAGCACAAGAATAATCCTGTTCAACATAGAGCCATTAATTTACGAGCAAATTTGTAGAATGAGTAGTTTACATATGTTAATATTTACCTCTGGATCCAAGTTTCTGAAAACATACATTCTTGTTTTCTCCATCATTGCAAACAAATCTGGGTTATCTTTGGCCCATTTCATATCCCAAACATCTTTGCGTTCCAGTTTCAGCTGCTCGCCTATCACTTGCTGTCCTGTACTGTCTATCGCTCGTGCATCCAAGTCAAAGAAAGTCAAAACACCTGAAAGGTCTAGGATAGCAACACGACTACAGACAAAGGAAGAAAAAAACAAGACACTTAAATAATACTGCTCAAGGTTGTAAATCTGAAATAGTTCCCTAAACTGGCACACTCAGGGCAAATTTCCCCTCTAATGCCAGTATAATTCCATAGATTCAGTGATTTTCATTTATCGGCACAGCAGAGAGACCAGAGACACAGAACAAAGCTTTTCATCTGCTCATAGAGGATCTGGCCTTGTAAAGGTTCTGACATGTGCCCATTTATCATCCAGCATTTCGAAGATCTTTAGCACTTCAAAAACAAGTTGAGTAAATTGCAGGTTCTGTCCCTCACCAAAGTTTTCTTGACAGAGCCTAACATTAACAACTAGACAGAACTGATTTTCATTATGTACTAGGAGGCAATGAAGCAGATTCTTACATTAAAAAGTCAGTGTAGTGATGCGGACTGTTAGTCTCTAAAACAAGATTTCTTATATTTCTACAAAATAGAGATCTCTTCTTAGAGATACCAAATTTCAGGCTATAACATAATTTTCTCAATTCATGTCATCATCACAGGAAGCTTATGTTTGGGTCATCTAATAAAACAAAGATATTTGCATGTATGTATGTGTTTTCTTAAACTTGCCACACACATCCTAAAGAGTTTAAAACATAAGAGAGCTTGACTAACACAGTCCCTCAGAGCAATGTGATGACTGGCCAGATGTCATTAACTAGTAATAAATAAATTATTAAGCAACATTAATAACAACAAATATTAATAAGAAGTTTATGTTAAAGTAAAATCAGTACATATTATAGAATCACAGAATTAATGGAATTAGTATTTTCACAAATCATAGTGATTTATTTTGAAATCAGATACCTGTGTTAGAAGCAGATCTGTAACCTACCTGGAGTTGCAGTTCAAGGACAGCTGATGTGCACGGCAGTTCAGGGTATACTTCTGTATTAAACCAACGCTAGGAAGACTGTACTTCTGAATAGTGCCAGATTCTCTTCCCTATGGAAACACAATGCTTGCTTACTGAAAAAAATTTCCATCAATAAACTCTTTAAAAAAGTTTTATTTAGATGCTGTCCTAGACAAGAAGTTTTTGGATAAGTGACAAAGCAGAAGTGGAGAGAGGGAATGCCATCATCCTAAAAGTTCTGAATTCTGCTATTTAAACAAGCTGCTTTCTTAAGATGCTACAATTTGCAGATCTGCTTAAATCAGGGGTGTTAAAATGAACAGCCATAGTCCACATACAGCCCACAGAACAGTTTCAGGAGTCCAATAATTCGCCATGAACCTTCAGACACGGATACATAACAAAAAAGAGTGAAAAGATCCCTGTCCCACACTGCTAAATCCACCCAGTGCCATATGGCAGCACCACAGTGCGGGTCTGACAGCAGTGCACCTGTGCTCAGGTAGTGCTGGCTGCACGCTAACAAGTCTCACCAGCCACTTCAAGAGCTGTGCTAGCTTTAAAAGTAAATGCTGTAAAACACACTGGTTATTCAAAGGCTTGAGTAACAGTAAACAAATTTAAGTACCAAAATTTAAAGCTCACCTTCATGTCTGTTCATCAAATGAGATTACTCGTTTCGGATCAGAGAAAAAAACCACACCAGCTGTTTGGCATGATACAATACATAATACATATGTATAATCCAGAAATGTTTAAAATATGTGTATAGCACACTACATGCATCTGATATTATCTGTCATCACACATTATACCATTAATACATAGACAAAATTTGTAAATCTTTGTGCATTTACATACAGCCTAGAAGATACTTCTCAGAACTCAGATTACAGAATTAAGTCCTGACCTGGACTTTATCAAACCCTACACACAAGTCCTACCTCAGGTAACTAGTGTACTTAAATTGTAAGCATTTTGTGAATTAGCCCTCCTTAAGGAAGAGTCCAGGCTAAGAGAAGAACCTCTTAAAATTATCTTTGAGGATGTCTAGAAAAAGATTTCATCTGTGTAAGTTCTGAATTCAGAAATGCTTTGAAATTATGACTGCTTATGAACACATTGCGGAAGAATCTCCTGCCTACAAGCACAGGAGGCAACTAGGAGTTATTTTAATCATGTAACTTACTATAAGTAGTATCTTATCAGATGCTGTTATTGCGCAAATTGGATCTCTTGTTCCCTGTAAATATACAAGCAATATCAGTATCAGCTTTAATGCAACAGTAAGAAAGACATTTCATTTAAATACACAAAGATGTTGCTAAGTACCCACATGAAAGGGGCTTTGTCAGTATACAGTAAATAGATGGTTCATTATGTTAGTGGTCTTTGTTATGGAAATCACGACCATAATAATAGTAACAGCTATTATTATTATTATTGCCATCCCTCCTCCAGGAAAATAAGAAGCCTAAAATGTAACAGGTGTTTAAGAGAAAACACAAGAAGGCAACTGACTTGTGAGGCCTGTAATTAATTTCAGGTATATTGGTAAGTACAAAAGTGAGCATGTGCATGCACACGCATATGAAAGGCCACAAATACTAGAAAATATTACAAGGGTTATTGAGTTTTAACAAGTTTATCCTTTGTAAGTAAGGGGAGCTGCTTCTCACCAAGAAGACAGCAAGTGCCGACATACTGGACCCCAGAATATACTTTTTCTACGCTCCCTACAGTTTGGTGTAATGGCACAGTAACAACGCATAACCAGAGGGAAGAAAAATAACACTTGCGTACAAAAGGTAGAAGTAACAGGAATTTTAAGTATGACTGCTTCTACTAATGAAAAATCTATTAAAATAAAGCAATGTAAACGACTTCTCTTTCAAACTGCCAGTTAAACATCACTCACTTCAATAGCTCTGCTGTAATCAAGGTGTCCATCTGCAGATCCTGAAGGGGTGTCATCAATATGATAAATCCTGTAGGAAATAAGTTAAAAGAAAAAGTGAGTCCAAAGAAAGGATCATTTCTGATAGCATATAGGTATCTTCAATCTTTGGAGAAGAAACTACTGCAATTGGAAAAGCTATGCCTGTTCCTATGTTCCAGTAGTATCCCCTTAGACAACCCTGCTTTGTGTTGATATAAAGATATGGTGCTTGCTTTTGCTTTCGCAGCCCCTGATGGTCTATTCCCACATCATTTATAAACTTTCATTCCACAACCAAAGTTCCTGCAAACCATCAACCACCCCAGCTGTCTCTTTTCAAACTTGCACTTCCATATTTCCTCAGCCTCTTCTCCACACCTGAAGAGCTTCACCTTCATATCCACAAATCTTATGTATTACTGTATTCAATACTTCATCATAACTTCTCTTTTGCCTTAAAAAGTAGCATTAGGAAAGATTTTAGAATGCTAAATTAACTGTTTATGGTGAATTACAATTATTTACGTTTTCACTACTTCTGTCAGATTTACAATCTTGTTCAAGGCTATGACATTCAGTTACTAGAACAATATAAGTCATGATACCACATACAAATAATTACTCATTATTATGGACATATGGTGCCAGGAGATGGTGGATTTATAGAAAGATGCTATAGCATCTCTACAGAAGAAAACAGAAAATAACAAAACAAAATCATAACAAAGTTGCAAGCTTCTGGAGGTGACATAAACGTTAATGCCACTAATGAGCACCTGGGAAGGAAATATTTTGGAGGTGAGATGGTGTTGACTTTGGCTTGTTTAGTTCAAGAGTGAAGTCCATACAGACATCAAAGATACAATCAGACATAAATGTATTTAGAGAAGAACTGGCTGGATAGACTATGTCATTACAGCCACTGACACACAAGAAGCAATTAAAAGTTATCAGAGTGAACACAGCTGCCTAGAAACTGAGTACAGAGGTAAAAAACGAGAGGGGGAGAAAAAAGCATCAGGACACACAGCTCTTTTAGGGAAGCATGCAGTAAGCAAATGAAGACACTGAACAGGAACTAATAAAAAAAAAAATCTAAGAGATTTGGATTACAAACACAAATTTGTTATGAAAAACTGTTCTTTAGAATTTAATCTTACAGGCCTGCGAGCCAACAAATCTGAGTATAAAAATGAGAAGGCAGGGGTCATACTTTAGGCATGGGAGAATCCACCTTTACCAATTATACCAATGCAAAGGAAAAAAATGATAAAGCCTGAAGACAAACCTTTCCCTGCCTTCTTTTCTGGTCCGTGCTACCTGATTAATTTCCATTGCTGTGAGCTTCTTGGCCACACGATACTGCCAGATGTAAAACGCTTCTTTTGAAGCTGCTATCACATGCGTTTTGGTCATTGTGACAAACAACGGCCCTGTCATGAAACACAAATGGTTGTCAAGTTAGTGCAGCAAGTATTGGACTAGAGACTAATTTGTAAACTTTATCCCAGCTGGATGAAACCGTATCTCCGTAGGTTAAAAACAAAACAAAACAAAACGGGACAAAATACCCAAAACAAAGCAAAACCCACACCACACACAACCCACCAGCAGTTCTCAATTGCTGAGAAAGCTCACTGGGACCTTGTGACTTTACAAGTCCTGATTTTAAAATTAGTATTTTTCTCCCTGTTATTTCAGCAAATTTCTATGCACTAACGTAGAAGACATCAAATATGTATAGAAAAATTTTCATGTTAATGACCAGTTCAGTAATATCTCAGATCTCTAACAAGATCTATAAAATACCTCCGTATCTGACATATTTGTAATTATTCAAAAATAAATAAAAGGAAGACTACTCAGAAGCTGAAAATCTAGGAGTTCTTTGATTAGCACCACTTAAAACTGTTAACAAATGTTGAGTTAAACAAGACCTAGAAATGCTGTTTCTATCTTAGTTAATAGTTGGGTCAAATAACAATTCTTTACCTTCATGGCAGCAAATAAAATATTTAGCAAAATGTGCGCTTGGTGTTACTTTACTGCATCCAAAGATCACAGCATAGGGTGGCAGGACATTTGTTTTACTTTAGCCCTAAGCCCATTTAGAATATGTGGATAAATTCAGCATCTTGTTTCTGCTGAGAATGTTTGGTGAACAAAGAAAAAAAAGTATATCTATGCACTCAAACCATTATATTATTCTTTATAATACACTGTCTTAACTGTACTGTGGCTCTTTTTTTTCCCTTTTACAATCCTTTGTTTTCTCTTTCTGAAAACCGGTGAATGCACATAAAAAGGCACGTAGAAATCTATTAAGTAAATCCCCCAATGTCTTCAAATTCTACAAGTAAATCAGTATGCTACCAGACAAAACAGGCAAATTCAAAATTGCGTAGCCCAGCCTGGTAGTGAAACACTGAGTCATACAGATCATATGCTGTGAGCACAAAAATCTTTTTTTTTTTTTTTTTTACAGTGAATCTCATTTTTTTTCTGTATTTTAGCACAGAACAGAACTCTGGAGGGAGCTATAACCCTGTGCTATGAGAGACAGATGGGGGAAGATTGGTTGCACAAATGAAACCATGAGGATTAGATAAGCTACCTGATGGCTGTAGAATACTTTTTAGTATAAATGTAAGTGCTGGATAAGAAGGCTTAGTAAGGATGCTTAACATGTGAGCAATGCAGTTGTTTACATTACGTGCAGCTCAGAGTATTTAATACACTTTTAACACATTCATTTCAATAATTAGTCACATACAACCGAAGGATACAGTTGCCTCTGTTTCATTAACAGCATTAATAAACTCTAAGTATTTGCTTTGTTCTTTTATTACCTTGCAGCTGTACATGCCATAACAATCAATGCTTTTATCCTTCAAAAATAAACCATGAGTACCTCCTGACCTGTGAGGGAATAAGGTTTTCTCTTGCTCAAATCACAACATTTTAGCACTAAGCCTCATATTTGGACTCAGCTTAGTCAGTGTTTAAACACTTTTCTCCAAGACAATGTTAAACCAAGCCCACAGCTGAAAGCCATGGGCATTCCTCAAACTCACCAGGTGACTCCCCATTATACCTACAGCCTTCTGGAGCCTAAACTTATTCATTTGTGCACACTTCAAAGTACCACACAATCTGGGAAAAAAGCTGTGCCGCGATCCAGAAACAAGACGGCAACAAATCTATGCTTTACCGGGAGGAATACAATCAATTAGGCATTTATGAACATGGCTAAGACTTAAACTGATCGCTGCTGTCAAAACAACCCCACACACCAATCCCTGACACATTACTCTGCCACTTCTTTCATATCAGCTCTAGCTGTAGCTTGACCACAGAGTAAGTTGGATCAGTTCATTCATCCAACTGACTTTGAAATTAAATAAATAAAAGATTCGTTTAAGTTGGATTAAAGAGAAAAACACAAATGTTGGAGAGGGCCGGAGTGAGCAGCCAGCATGGAAGGCAGGGCATTCCCTTCTTTGCAACAGCAGGCTAAACGACCACTGGATTTAAGCCAAATGTGGAATCACAGGGAGAGGGATACACAGCACACAGACACAATCATCATGATCAGATCCATTCAAAAACACATCTGGAAGAACAGTATCTATATGTAGGAACTGATGCTTTTACAAAATTGCCTATATAGCTTAAACAATTGCATAAAAGTAGGACATACAGAGTTTTTTCTAGAACTGTTTTAGCATTTTCTACTGAACAGTTATTAAACAAGCAAGCAAGAAAAATACAAACAGAAAAAATCTATAGGAAAAGAAACTAAAATCCCAGTCTAAACTGGACATGAGTAAACGTTTATTTACCAAGAGGGTGGTCAAACACTGGAACAGGTTTCCTAGAGAGGTGGCCAATGCCCCAGGCCTGTCAGTGTTTAAGAGGCATTTGGAAAATGCCCATAATAACATGTTTGAACTTTTGGTCGGCCCTGAAGTGGTCAGGCAGTCGGATTAGATTTCACTGCGGGTTGCTTCCAACTGAAAGTGTTCTATGCCCCTTTCTCCCCTCAGAGCCTCAATCACTGGGCTACACTCTGCTCCTAAGACGCTTTCCTTCTTGGGTGCGTACCAGTATGGATTCAATACAAGCAAAGGATGCCTCAGCTACTCCAACTTTGGGCTGCTGCTGAGGCAAAGGAAGGAATGGGATTTGTCCTTTCCTGGGAAAGGAAAGGAGCTCATTTCAGTCCCTTCAGGCTAAGGAAGACCCTTCTGCGCAGCTGGTTCAACTACTTAGTTTTCTTTAGTGTAGGAAAGTAATACCATCTTATACAGAGGCCTTGATTTTAGCAGCAAGTGCTGCTCACTTGGGCATCAGTGCCCTTCAAAGAATTTGTGCTCTGTTAAGCAGACAGAAAAGCAAGCACCTAAAGACAGAAGAAGACAGGAGATTCAGACACTCCTCAACTCAGCATTTCCACTGCATAGCAGCTTTCCATGCTAAACATGGGCTTCTTAGATTGTCTAGCTCCTCCCACTGATTTTGCAGATAGCTAATTTAAGATTAATGTCTTAATCCTTAATTTTTAAACCTTGAAAATATGTATGGAAAACATTTAAACAGGTTTCTTACTTTTCAGTGATCAAATACTGAAAAGGATTAAACACACTGTCCCACCAAAACAACGCCAACATGTGAAACAACTGCCCTTTGAGTTTTCTCTGGCCCTTCTTTCTCTTCTCACCTCATTTCTCTTCACTGTTCCTTCATAAAACCTCCTTCCTGAAGGAAAGAAACTTTCTTTCTTAGATATCCAGGAATCTTGAACAACCTTCTGCAATGTCTGTATTCCATCAACACTCACTTCATCTGACTTCAAAACAGCTAGAAAACACCTGCTCTCACATCTAATAATCTTTTGAAAAATAGTAGATGGAAAAACAATTTAATCCATTACTGTATTACTTTGCTGCATGAAAAAAAGTGAGATACTTTCTAGTATATGAAATAGGATATACAAACACAAGAGAGCCACGTAATCCCACCTAAATCTGATGGAAAGGAAGCAATCTGACAGACAGACACAAGACTATACTGTTGTTTTCATACAAGCCTGTCACAGGCTGTTCCCGAGAAACTGGGACAAACTTAGTCTGATCAATAACATCTACCTAATTTTAGAGTCTGAATCAAATGTCTCTAGAAGTGTTAGCTCATAAATAGAAGAAAATGTCAGACAGCGGGAGGGACAACTGAACTGCACATGGTACAACTCATGAACAACCACAATTTACAGAATACAAAGAAATACTACAAATCAGTTATAGTTGACTTTAAAATGATCAACTTTAAGTAACAGTAGTTGAAGGGTTGTTTCACATGTAGTTCAGTCATCCTTGTTAAGGCATCGAGGAGGGAGGTGAGACACCTAGGCATGACTCCAGCTCTGTCTCTGATCCACCTGTATGGTGATCATGTTGCTGTATTCATGTCACTGGGCGCTGACACACACATGAAAGATAACTCAACGCTTCACCATGTCAGTGCTCCTAAGCGCATGTAAGAAGATGATACAATCCAGCCCGAGCGACATTTTCTTAGCAGATACCATCTGCTGTGTTTCCATTTAAAAGATATTATATAACAAGGTATTTAACCTTCTGTAGTTTATATTTAGCTGTTCATGAAAGGATGTGGACAGAAAACCTGTGAGCCTGTGAAATAAGCACAGAAGAAGCTGTGTTGGTTAATTTTTGTACCTCAGTAGGATGGAACGTAATGCTAGACAATAGAGAAAAGACCGATTTATGGGCTAAAAAACACTTGTGAAAGTCCCTGAAAACAAGGCACAGAGAGGACAGGAAGAAAACTGCCCTTGGACAAAATAAAGAGCAATGCAAGAAAGAGTTTTAAGGTGTAACCATCCATCAATGTCTAAAGAAAGTTGAAGCAATGGCCTTTCACCAGATAATGACTGATTAATCCTTTTTTTGCCATCATTAGCAGAGGCAAGCATTAGAAAGCTAATGACAAAAATGAAAATTCAACAGAATAAAGGAAATAAGCACTTCTTCTTGAGCCCTTCTGGCTTAGAGCCCAAGCACGTAAGATTTGTATCTCCTGAGGGTGAATCAAACACCGCACACTCTCACAAATACTTTGTCATTAGGAGATGAATAGCACTTGGTTGAAACAATTTTATAAAATCAACAGTTCATACAAATTGTGCCTTAACACACATTCTCAGATGCATTACTCAAAATGCTCCGTCAGCGACTTCGCACCCCCAGTTTAGCAATCTTTTTTCCTCCAATATCAATTTCCTACCAGGTCAAAGCCCAAGAGACCTACAGGGCACCAAAGTCTCAATGAGTAAAACCTTTATGCTCAGTAGAGCACCAGGTGATTGCTATTCCAACAAGGCATAGTCTGGTTAAAAAAAACCAAAACCAAAGCCAAAGAAAAAAACCAACCCAAAAAAGTATTGTGTGTTCAACTTGCAGTAATTACAGCAAGTCAAAAAATACAGTTTAGATTCTCGGCAGTCCTGAACACCCACGTAAGAATAGGCAGGAGCACACAGATACCGAGTGGTCCATCGAGGAACATCCTACTACATGAAAAGGCATTTTTCATAAGGACTATGAAAATCAAATAAAGTAATACCCTAAGTGTTTTTAAACCACTCTGAAAGATGGCACTTAGAAGTCTGAAACTGCAGAAAGCTCAGTTAATTTAAAGGAACAAGAGAAGCTTTTTCCAGATCATTTTATCTCTTCAGCACAATTCAAATACAGT
>NW_010177267.1:0-200 GCF_000695765.1 Mesitornis unicolor
GGGGGGGACCGGGCCGGGCGGGCGGCCCTGCGGAGCCTCTCACACGGCTGAACGCTGGCGGAGCTGTTGCTGATTTTGTGGTTTTCTTCCGTCTCCGTACAGTGCCTCCGCCGGGCGAGGCGGCATCGCAGGATCCCCCGGAGGAGGCGGAGGAGGCGACGGCCCCTGAGGTAGAGGTGGCGGCGGGCCCGGCGCGCAGG